>NC_091980.1:153285062-153442632 GCF_044704955.1 Pristiophorus japonicus | reverse complement strand
CTCACACCCTCTCTCCCCTCCAGTCACACACTCCCCCCCTCTCACACCCTCTTCCCCCCTCTGACACCCTCTCTCTCCCCCTCTCTCTCCACCTCACACCCTCTCTCCCCCTCTCACAGCCTCTCTCCCCCCCCTCACAGCCTCTCTTCCCCCCCCTCGCACCCTCTTACCCCTCCCCCACACCCTCTCTCCCACCGCTCACACCCTCTCTCCCCCTGCTCACCCTCTCTCTCCCCCTGCTCACCCTCTCTCTCCCCCTGCTCACCCTCTCTCTCCCCCTGCTCACCCTCTCTCTCTGCCCCCCTTCACACCCTCTCTCCCCCGTTCACACCCTCTCTCCCCCCGCTCACATCTTCTCTCCCCCCGCTCACACCCTCTCTCCCCCGCTCACACCCTCTCTCCCCCCGCTCACATCTTCTCTCCCCCCGCTCACACCCTCTCTCTCCCCCTGCTCACCCTCTCTCTCCCCCTGCTCACCCTCTCTCTCCCCCTGCTCACCCTCTCTCTCCCCCCCTTCACACCCTCTCTCCCCCGTTCACACCCTCTCTCCCCCCGCTCACATCTTCTCTCCCCCCGCTCACACCCTCTCTCCCCCGCTCACACCCCTCTCTCCCCCCGCTCACATCTTCTCTCCCCCCGCTCACACCTCTCTCTCCCCCTGCTCACCCTCTCTCTCCCCCTGCTCACCCTCTCTCTCCCCCTGCTCACCCTCTCTCTCCCCCCCTTCACACCCTCTCTCCCCCTGCTCACACCCTCTCTCCCCCAGCTCACCCTCACCCCCTCCCTCACACCCTCTCTCCCCCCCACACCATCTCTTTCTCCCTCAAACCCTCTCTCCCCCCGGCTCACACCCTCTCTCCCCCCCCTCATACCTTCTCAACCCCTCTCACACCCTCTCCCCTCCAGCTCACACCCTCTTACACCCCGCTCACACCCTCTTACCCCTCCCCCACACCCTCTCTCCCACCGCTCACACCCTCTCTCCCCCCGCTCACACCCTCTCTCCCCCGCTCACATCTTCTCTCCCCCCGCTCACATCTTCTCTCCCCCCGCTCACACCCTCTCTCCCCCCGCTCACACCCTCTCTCCCCCGCTCACACCCTCTCTCCCCCCGCTCACACCCTCTCTCCCCCCGCTCACACCCTCTCTCCCCCGCTCACACCCTCTCTCCCCCCGCTCACACCCTCTCTCCCCCGCTCACACCCTCTCTCCCCCCGCTCACATCTTCTCTCCCCCCGCTCACACCCTCTCTCTCCCCCCCCACACTCTCTCCCCCCCACACCCTCTCTCTCCCCCCGCTCACACTCTCTCTCCCCTCCTCACACCCTCTCTCCCCCACCCTCACACACTCTCTCCCACCCGCTCACGCCCTCTCACCCCCCGCTCACACCCTCTCCCCCCGCTCACACCCTCTCTCCCCCCTCACACCCTCTCTCCCCCTGCTCACACTCTCTCTCCCCCTGCTCACACTCTCTCTCCCCCTGCTCACACCCTCTCTCCCCCTGCTCACACCCTCTCTCTCCCTGCTCACACCCTCTCTCTCCCCACTCACACCCTCTCCCCCCCGCTCACACCCTCTCTCACCCTGCTCACACCCTCTCTCCCCCCGCTCACACACACTCTCCCCAGCTCCCACCCTCTCTCCCCGCTCACACCCTCTCTCCCCCCTCACACACTCTCTTCCCGCTCACACCCTCTCTCCCCCCTCACACCTTCTCTCCCCCCCGCTCACACCCTCTCTCCCCCGCTAACACCCTCTCTCCCCCCCTCACACCCTCTCTCCCCCCCTCACAACCTCTCTCCCTCCCTCACACCCTCTCTCCGCTCCTCACACCCTCTCTCCCCCACCCTCACACACTCACTTCCCCCGCTCACGCCCTCTCTCTGCCCCCGCTCACACCCTCTCTCCCCCCGCTCACACCCTCTCTCCCCCCCCACACTCTCTCCCCCCCACACCCTCTCTCTCCCCCCGTCACCCTCTCACTCCCCCCGCTCACACCCTCTCTCCCCTGCTCACATGCTCTCTCCCCCCGCTCACACTCTCTCTCCCCCCTCACACCCTCTCTCTCCCCAGCTCACACCCTCTCTCCCCAGCTCACACCCTCTCTCCCCCCGCACACACCTTCTCTCCCCCCGCTCACACCTTCTCTCCCCCCGCTCACACCCTCTCTTTCCCCCCCACACCCTCTCTCCCCCCCCCCACACCCTCTCTCCCCCCCCTTAAAACCCTCTCTCCCCTTCTCTCACACCCTCTCACACCCTCTCTCTCCCCCTGCTCACCCTCTCTCTCCCCATGCTCACCCTCTCTCTCCCCCTGCTCACACTCTCTCTCCCCCCCTTCACACCCTCTCTCCCCCTGCTCACACCCTCGCTCCCCCAGCTCACCCTCACCCCCTCCCTCACACCCTCTCCCCCCCCCACACCATCTCTTCCCCCCTCACACCCTCTCTCCCCCCCGGCTCACACCCTCTCTACCCCCCCTCATACCTTCTCAACCCCTCTCCCCCCAGCTCACACCCTCTTACCCCCCACTCACACCCTCTTACCCCCCCGCTCACACCCTCTCTCCTCCCCTCACACCCTCTCTCCCCTCCTCTCACACCCTCTCCCCACCCCCACACCCTCTCTCTCCCCCTGCTCACCCTCTCTCCCCCCGGCTCACACCCTCTCTACCCCCCCTCATACCTTCTCAACCCCTCTCACACCCTCTCCCCCCAGCTCACACCCTCTTACCCCCCACTCACACCCTCTTACCCCCCCGCTCACACCCTCTCTCCTCCCCTCACACCCTCTCTCCCCTCCTCTCACACCCTCTCCCCACCCCCACACCCTCTCTCTCCCCCTGCTCACCCTCTCTCTCCCCCTGCTCACCCTCTCTCTCCCCCCCTTCACATCCTCTCTCCCCCTGCTCACACCCTCTCTCCCCCCCGCTCACACCCTCTCTCCCCCGCTCACACCCTCTCTCCCCCGGCTCACATCTTCTCTCCCCCCGCTCACACCCTCTCTCTCCCCCCCACACCCACTCTCTCTCCCCCCCCACACCCTCTCTCTCCCCCCGCTCACACTCTCTCTCCCCCCTCACACCCTCTCTCCTCCCGCTCACACCCTCTCTCCCCCGCTCACACCCTCTCTCCCCCGCTCACACCCTCTCTCCCTCTGCTCACACCCTCTCTCTTCCTGCTCAGACCCTCTCTCTTCCCGCTCACACCCTCTCTCCCCCTCACACCCTCTCTCCCTCCGCTCACACCCTCTCTCCCTCTGCTCACACCCTCTCTCTCCCCCTCACACCCTCTCTCTTCCCGCTCACACCCTCTCTCCCCCACTCACACACTCTCTCGCCCCGCTCACACCCTCTCTCCCCCTCACACCCTCTCTCCCCTGCTCACAATCTCTCTCCCCCTGCTCACACCCTCTCTCTCCCCACTCACACACTCCCCCCCCGCTCACACCCTCTCTCCACCCCGCTCACACCCTCTCTCCCCCCCCTCACACCCTCTCTCCCCCCCTCACACCCTCTCTCCCCCCCCTCACACCCTCTCTCCCCCCTCACATCCTCTCTCCCCCCTCACACCCTCTCTCCCTCCCTCACACCCTCTCTCCCCTCCTCACACCCTCTCTCCCCCACCCTCACACACTCACTCCCCCCGCTCACACCCTCTCTCCCCTGCTCACACGCTCTCTCCCCCGCTCACACCCTCTCTCCCCCTCACACCCTCTCTCTCCCCAGCTCACACCCTCTCTCTCCCCAGCTCACACACTCTCTCCCCAGCTCACACCCTCTCTCCCCCTTCTCACACTCTCTCCCCCTGCTCACACCCTCTCTCCCTCCCTCACACCCTCTCTCCCCTCCTCACACCCTCTCTCCCCCACCCTCACACACTCACTCCCCCGCTCACACCCTCTCTCCCCTGCTCACACGCTCTCTCCCCCGCTCACACCCTCTCTCCCCCCTCACACCCTCTCTCACCCTCCTCACAACCTCTCTCCCCCGCTCACACCCTCTCTCACCCTCCTCACAACCTCTCTCCCCCGCTCACACCCTCTCCCCCCGCTCACACCCTCTCTCACCCTGATCACACCCTCTCTCACTCTGCTCACACCCTCTCTCCCCCCACTCTCACCCCCCCCCCACCGCTCACACCCTCTACTCCTCGCTCACACCCTCTCTCTTCCCGCTCACACCCTCTGTCCCCCGCTCACACCCTCTCTCTTCCCGCTCACACCCTCTGTCCCCCGCTCACACCCTCTCCCTTCCCGCTCACACCCTCTCTCCCCCGCTCACACCCTCTGTCCCCCGCTCACACCCTCTCCCCCCCCGCTCACACCCTCTGTCCCCCGCTCACACCCTCTCCCCCCGCTCACGCCCTCTGTCCCCCGCTCACACCCTCTCCCCCCCGCTCACACCCTCTCCCCCCGCTCACACCCTCTCCCCCCGCTCACACCCTCTCCCCCCCCGCTCACACCCTCTCCCCCCGCTCACACCCTCTCCCCCCCGCTCACGCCCTCTGTCCCCCGCTCACACCCTCTCCCCCCGCTCACACCCTCTCCCCCCCGCTCACACCCTCTCCCCCCCGCTCACACCCTCTCCCCCCCGCTCACGCCCTCTCTCTTCCCGTTCACACCCTCTCTTCCCCCGCTCACACCCTCTCCCCCCCGCTCACACCCTCTCCCCCCGCTCACACCCTCTCCCCCCCGCTCACACCCTCTCCCCCCCGCTCACACCCTCTGTCCCCGCTCACACCCTCTCCCCCCCGCTCACGCCCTCTTCCCCCGCTCACACCCTCTCTCCCCCGCTCACACCCTCTCCCCCCCGCTCACACCCTCTGTCCCCCGCTCACACCCTCTCCCCCCCGCTCACACCCTCTCCCCCCCGCTCACACCCTCTCCCCCCCGCTCACACCCTCTGTCCCCCGCTCACACCCTCTGTCCCCCGCTCACACCCTCTGTCCCCCGCTCACACCCTCTGTCCCCCGCTCACACCCTCTCCCCCCCGCTCACACCCTCTCCCCCCGCTCACGCCCTCTCTCTTCCCGTTCACACCCTCTCTTCCCCCGCTCACACCCTCTCTCCCCCCGCTCACACCCTCTCCCCCCCGCTCACACCCTCTGTCCCCCGCTCACACCCTCTGTCCCCCGCTCACACCCTCTCCCCCCCGCTCACACCCTCTCCCCCCCGCTCACACCCTCTCCCCCCCGCTCACACCCTCTGTCCCCCGCTCACACCCTCTGTCCCCCGCTCACACCCTCTCCCCCCCCGCTCACACCCTCTGTCCCCCGCTCACACCCTCTCCCCCCCGCTCACACCCTCTCCCCCCCGCTCACACCCTCTCCCCCCCGCTCACACCCTCTCCCCCCCGCTCACACCCTCTCCCCCCCGCTCACACCCTCTCCCCCCCGCTCACACCCTCTCCCCCCCGCTCACACCCTCTCCCCCCCGCTCACGCCCTCTTCCCCCCCGCTCACACCCTCTCCCCCCCGCTCACGCCCTCTGTCCCCCGCTCACACCCTCTCTCACTCTGCTCACACCCTCTCTCCCCCCACTCTCACCCCCCCCACCGCTCACACCCTCTCCTCCTCGCTCACACCCTCTCTCCCCCCGCTCACACCCTCTCTCTTCCCGCTCACACCCTCTGTCCCCCGCTCACACCCTCTGTCCCCCGCTCACACCCTCTGTCCCCCGCTCACACCCTCTCCTCCTCGCTCACACCCTCTCTCCCCCCGCTCACACCCTCTCCCGCCCCGCTCACACCCTCTCCCCCACCCTGGTCACACCCTCTCTCCCCCCGCTCACACCCTCTATCCCACCCTGCTCACACCCTCTATCCCACCCTGCTCACACCCTCTATCCCACCCTGCTCACACCCACTATCCCCCTTCACACTCTCCCTCCACCCTCTTCATCCTCTCTCCCCGCGCTCACACACTCTCTCTCCAGCTCCCACCCTCTCCCCCCATCACACCCTCTCTCTTCCCGTTCACACCCTCTCTCTTCCCGTTCACATCCTCTCTCCCCCCGCTCACAGCCCACCCCCCCCCCGCTCACACCCTCTGTCCCCCTTCACACTCTCCCTCCACCCTCTTCATCCTCTCTCCCCGCGCTCACACACTCTCTCCCCAGCTCACACCCTCTCCCCCCGCTCACACCCTCTCTTCCTCTCCTCACACCCTATTTGTGATCTCTGGGTTCAGGATACATTCCTCAGTGATGTGACGCACTGTGAGTTGAGCAGATATAATCACAGAATCATTACAGCACAGAAGGAGGCCATTCTGTCCGTCATGCCTATGCCGGCTCTTTGAAAGAGCTGTGCAATTTAGTCTAGCACCCCAGCTTTTTCCCATTTGCCTGCAAATGAGTCCTCTTCAAGTACATGTCCAGATGCCTTTAAAAGCTCCTCTGGAATTTGATTCCACCACCTTTCAGGTAGTGCGTTCCATATCTCTTAATTTCCCCTCTAGTTCTGTGGCCAATTATTTTAAATCTATGACCTCTGGTTACTGACCCACTTGCCAGTGGAAATAGTCTCTCCATACTTGTTCGATCAAAACTCCTCATCATTTTGAACACCTCTATTACTTCTCCCCTTAACCTTCTCTGCTCTGAGGAAAACAATCCCAGCTTCTCCAGTCTCTCTACATAACTGAAGTCCCTCATCCCTGGTATCATCCTGGTATACCTCCTCTGTACCCTCTCCAGGCCTTGACATCCTTCCTAAAGTGTGGTGTCCAGAATTATACACAGTACTGCAGCTGAGGCCCAACCAGAGGTTTGTAAAGGTTTAGCTTTCTAGCTTTTGTATTCAGTGCTCCTACTTCCAAAGCTAAGTATCCCTTGTGCTTTCTTAACTGCATTATCAACCTGTCCTGCCACCTGATTTATGAATATGCACCTCCCAGGTCCCTCTGTTTCTGCACCCCGCTCAAATAGTACCATTTCGATTACACTGCCATGTTGTTTCTCCCAAAGTACATTACTTTACATTTATTATTGCATCTCCCATGCGTCTGCACATTTCACCAGTCTGTCGACATCCTCCTGAAGTCTGCTGCTATCCTGCTCACTATTTACTATGGTGCCAAGTTTTGTATCATCCACAAACTTCAAAATTGCTCTCCCTATACTGAAGTCCAAGTTATTTATATATAACAAGACAAGCAATGGTCCTAATATTGACCCCTGGGGGACCCCACTTCCCTCCAGTCAGAAAAACATCTGTTCACCACTACTCTCTGCCTCCTATCCCTTAGCCAATTTTGTACCCAAGTTACCAATGTCCTCTTAATACCATGTGGTTCTATTTTCCAAATAAGTCTGTTATGTGGTACTTTATCAAATGCCTTTTGAAATGTACTGCACTATCTTTCATCATGTTACTTCATCAAAGAATCATGTTAGTCAGACACGATTTGCCTTTAACAAATCCGTGCTGGCTGTCCCTTATTAACCCACGCTTTTCCAAGTGAGAATTCATTTTGTCCTTGCCAATGGTCTCTGGTAGAGGCAACTCCCCAGCACTGGGTCTCAATGCTGCTGTACAGGTGGAGCTGTGTGACCAGGGTTACCTGCATTACCCCTGCAATCCATTTCCATTTAGAAGGTGTTACAGGTTCATGGTCCTTGGGTACCTGAATAAAATGGTCATTCTTCACACGTGAGCAGTCGCTGAGCCTGGTCCTCTCACCACCCACACGGTGCATGTCTGGGTAGTGATTGGCTGGGAGAATCCTCACTGCTCAATCTCCCAGGGAAAGGGACAATACAGCCCGAGGGACCCCTGGGTCCATTCATATCACCTCCTTTCCTCTGCGATGCAGTTAACACGAAGTACGGATTAGGGAGTGTGAGTGCGCGATTGAAGTGTCTCTGTGTTCTTGTCTTATTAGCACCTGCGGGCATTGTACGAAGCCTTCCAGCACCAAGTGGAGGCGGGTGAAGAGAGGATCCATGGTTGCCAAGCCCTGGTGAACAAGCTAGTCGGCAAATGCCACCCCCAGTCCCAGGACATCCTGCAGAGGCAGGATGCGCTGAGGTAGAGTAGCGACGTTATGTTAAAGTCGGAGAACTGTTTTATTGTCGAACTTTCTGCCGATGTATCTGACGGTGGGCAGGGCCGAAATTGCCCCTTTCTATAAGAGCCGTGACCACCTCAAAGAAGGTCGGTAATCGCCCACCACTCGGTCAGCATGGAGGAGTCGCCATTTTACAAATTTTCCTTGTGGATGTTCCCAGCGGAGAACGGCTCCGCCCGCCCGTATTGCCGTGCCGTCGACCCCTTACCGCCTGGCGGCGACCCCTTTCCACCCTGCATGAGAAATTGCCCTGCGAGAGCACATCGGACGCTGCTCGATGCTCCCGACAGGCTCTCCCCAGTGGGAAGCTTCTTGTGACTGTGTGCGATCCACCTGCCCTTAAAGAGGAGGGCGCACTGCTGCGGCCGCCATTTTATTTTAATTGTCGGTTGACTGCCAGGCCAACCCGACAATGGCGGCCACAGGTTTGGTCGGGCCGCCAACAGACAGCCTGACACCCCCTCTTGGGTCCCGGGCCGCTGGCCCGACCGAAACCTTCCTTGGTGGCCCAGTGTTTGCCACTAAAGCTCGCAGTGGCCCTCCCCTTTAACTGGAGGGGAGGGACCGTTGTGATACGGCAGCGCGGCGCTGATTACTTGGAACGACGGCCGTTCCGACCCGCCCACACTTCCGCCCTGCTGACCACCCCACATCCACTCCGCTCTAAAAAAATAACACAGAGCTGAATTTCCCCGGATTCTCCCCCCCCATGCATTGGGGCGAACGGAGCACTAAAAAATAGATAGGTGCGCCCCGTTTCGGGCGGAGGGCAATTTCGGTCCCAAGGGATCACACGGTGCTGCATCTGAGAATGAGGGTGTCACAGGGTGCTGTATCTGAGAGTGAGGGTAGTGCAGGGTGCTGTATCTGAGAGCGAGGGAGGGGTGGGTGCTGTATCTGAGAGTGAGGGTGTCACAGGGTGCTGTATCTGAGAGTGAAGGTGTCACAGGGTGCTGTATCTGAGAGTGAGGGTGTCACAGGGTGCTGTATCTGAGAGAGGGTGTCACAGGGTGCTGTATCTGAGAGTGAGGGTGTCACAGGGTGCTGTATCTGAGAGTGAGGGTGTCACAGGGTGCTGTATCTGAGAATGAGGGTGTCACAGGGTGCTGTATCTGAGTGAGGGTGTCACAGGGTACTGTATCTGAGAGTGAGGGAGGGGTGGGTGCTGCATCTGAGAGTGAGGGTGTCACAGGGTGCTATATCTGAGAGTGAGGGTGTCACAGGGTGCTGTATCTGAGAGAGGGTGCCACAGGGTGCTGTATCTTAGAGTGAGGGAGGGGTGGGTGCTGCATCTGAGAGTGAGGGTGTCACAGGGTGCTGTATCTGAGAGAGGGTGTCACAGGGTGCTGTATCTGAGAGTGAGGGTGTCACAGGGTGCTGTATCTGAGAGTGAGGGTGTCACAGGGTGCTGTATCTGAGAATGAGGGTGTCACAGGGTGCTGTATCTGAGAGAGGGTGTCACAGGGCGCAGTATCTGAGAGAGGGTGTCACAGGGTACTGTATCTGAGAGTGAGGGAGGGGTGGGTGCTGCATCTGAGAGTGAGGGTGTCACAGGGTGCTGTATCTGAGAGTAAGGGTGTCACAGGGTGCTGTATCTGAGAGAGGGTGCCACAGGGTGCTGTATCTTAGAGTGAGGGAGGGGTGGGTGCTGCATCTGAGAGTGAGGGTGTCACAGGGTGCTGTATCTGAGAGAGGGTGTCACAAAGTGCTGTATCTGAGAGTGAGGGTGTCACAGGGTGCTGTATCTGAGAGAGGGTGTCACAAAGTGCTGTATCTGAGAGTGAGGGTGTCACAGGGTGCTGTATCTGAGAGTGAGGATATCGCAGAGTGCTGTATCTGAGAGTGAGGGTGTCACAGGGTGCTGCATCTGAGAGTGAGGGTGTCACAGGGTGCTGTATCTGAGAGTGAGGGTGTCACAGGGTGCTGTATCTGAGAGTGAGGGTGTCACAGGGTGCTGTATCTGAGATTGAGGGTATCGCAGCATGCTGTATCTGAGAGTGAGGGGAGCGCAGAGCGTTCTACGACTGAGTGGTAAATGGTCAGATCCCCCTTGTTGCGTTGCCAGGAGTTGTTGATGTAATAATGGCGCTTTGGCCAGAACCTTCAGTAATGATTCCCATGTTTACAGGGAGCAATGGAACAGTTTACAGGAGCGGGCTCGGGGCCGTGGACAGAAGCTCAGCGATGCGGAAGAAATTCACAAGTGCAGCCGAGACCTGGCCGACGCTCTGACGCACATCGAGGTAGGTGCTCTCAGCATTGCTGTCTGCTGCAATAATACCTTGGGAAATTTGCAAACGTGGCTGCTCCAGGGGTTTGAAAAACCTGCCTTTCAATGTGAAGCAAATGGTGTATCGCAGTCACAGTGACTGAGCTCAGAGTTGCACTCTCTGCTAGAATAGTCTCACTTGGCTGTGGCAGGTGTAACCAGCTTTTTAATGGGTGTGTGCTCCCAAAATGCAACTGTACCGCCCTGGAAGTGTTTGATGGGACAATGTAGAGGGAGCGTTACTCTGTATCTAACCCGTGCTGTACCTGCCCTTGGAGTGTTTCAGGGGATAGTTTAATGGTGAAGGGTTTAGTACTGAATGGACACGGCCTCTTTTCATTTGCCTTTTGTTTCTGTCTGTCCAGGAAAAACGTAAAAGCATTCCTGATGAAATTGCAAGGGATCTGCGGGGTGTCCAAGCACAACTGCGTACTCATGAAGCACTGGAACATGAATTGTCCGGGGCCGAGCAGCGGGTAAGGTCGCAGTTTTATGATTGCATGTAACGACATCAACCATCAATAGGGAGTGGCCAGAGCTGAATTTACAGGTGATGGCTCGGTATAATATACTGTGTCCCGTGACTCCAGTGGTGTCTCTGAATAATACACTGTGTCCTCTCTCTCCAGTAATGCACCTGTATAATATACTGTGTCCTCTCTCTCCAGTAATGCTCCTGTATAATATACTGTGTCCCCTCTCTCCAGTAATGCCCCTGTATAATATACTGTGTCCTCTCTCTCTCTCCAGTAATGCCCCTGTATAATATACTGTGTCCTCTCTCTCTCTCCAGTAATGCCCCTGTATAATATACTGTGTCCTCTCTCTCTCCAGTAATGCTCCTGTATAATATACTGTGTCCTCTCTCTCCAGTAATGTTCCTGTATAATATACTGTGTCCTCTCTCCAGTAATGCTCCTGTATAATATACTGTGTCCTCTCTCTCCAGTAATGTTCCTGTATAATATACTGTGTCCTCTCTCTCCAGTAATGCTCCTGTATAATATACTGTGTCCTCTCTCTCCAGTAATGTTCCTGTATAATACACTGTGTCCTCTCTCTCCAGTAATGTTCCTGTATAATATACTGTGTCCGCTCTCTCCAGTAATGCTCCTGTATAATATACTGTGTCTGATACATCATTACGACACAGTATAAATGCACACGAGGCCCATGCTTGAGAGAAGGTCAGTCTGTGACCTGTCCTTTATTCCTTAGCACTCAAGTGATGAAGGTGGGTGGAGCTTCCTCTTGTATACCTGAAGGTCCAGGTTAGGAGTGTCTCCCACCTAGTGGTCGGTGTTCTCACAGTGTACAACTTAGGTCAGTTTATACATGGGTTACAATGCTGGTTGAATACATGATATCACCTCCCCCCCTAACGTCTTATTGGGATCACAGGTTGAGTCTCTCTGGTGGTTTACGCTCCCTTGTCGCGCGCCTGAGTTGGGGCTCCGGTTGTTGGGTGCTGGCCTGAGTGTCTGCTGTTTGCAGTGCCTCAGGCCTGTCCGGACTGTCCACAGTGACTGGGCTCTCCTCCCTTTGGTTCCTGTGTTCGGTCACCTGTGGTGGAGTGAACTCTATATCGTGTTCTTCCTCTGCTTCTTCTATGGGGTTGCTGAACCTCCTTTTTGTTTGATCCACATGTTTGCGGCAGATTTGTCTATTGGTAAGTTTAACTACCAGAATCCTATTTCCCTCTTTGGCAACCACAGTGCCTGCGAACCATTTGGGCCCTGCAGCGTAGTTGAGGACAAAAACAGGGTAATTTACATCAATACATCGCGCCCTCGCATTCCTGTCATGGTAGTGATATTGTGACTGGCGCCTGCTCTCGACAATTTCTTTCATGGTGGGGTGTATAAGGGATAACCGGGTTTTGAGCGTCCTTTTCATTAGTAGCTCTGCGGGTGGAACCCCTGTGAGCGAGTGTGGTCGGGATCTACAGGCCAACAGGAGGCGTGATAAGCGGGTTTGTAGGGAACCCCCTTGGAATCTGAGCATCCCCTGTTTGATTATCTGCACTGCTCGTTCTGCCTGGCCGTTTGAGGCTGGCTTGAACGGTGCCGTTCTGACATGGTTAATTCCATTGCCTGCCATGAAGTCCTGGAATTCAGTGCTTGTGAAGCACGGGCCATTGTCGCTGACCAAGACGTCCAGTAGACCGTGGGCGGCGAACATTGCCCGTAGACTTTCTATCGTGGCAGAGGATGTGCTTGAATTTAAAATGTCACACTCGATCCATTTGGAGTAGGCGTCTACTACAACCAAAAACATTTTCCCCATGAAAGGACCTGCATAGTCCACATGGATGCGTGACCAAGGCTTGGCGGGCCAGGGGCTAAGGGGGGCTTCCCTGGGTGCATGGCCCAGCTGGGCACACGTGTTGCACCTGCGAACACAAAGTTCCAGATCTGCGTCTATCCCTGGCCACCAAACGTGTGACCTGGCAATTGCCTTCATCGTGACAATGCCCGGGTGCTCATTGTGGAGTTCTCTGATGAACACCTCTCTGCCCATCTGGGGCATGACTACGCCGTTTCCCCACAGTAGGCAATCGGCCTGAATCAAGAGTTCATCCTTGCGCCTGTGAAATGGTTTAAATTTCTCAGGGCATGCCCTGTACGTGGCTGCCCAGTCCCCATTCAGGACACATTTCTTGACTAGAGACAATAGCGGGTCTCTAGTTGTCCCGACTTTAAGCTGATGGGCTGTCACGGGTGAGCCTTCGCTTCCAAAAGCTTCAACAGCCATGACCATCTCAGCACCATGCTCGGTAGCCCCCTCAGTGGTGGCTAGTGGGAGCCTGCTGAGTGCATCGGCGCAGTTTTCGGAGCCCGGTTTGTGCCAAATTGTGTAGTCATAGGCAGCTAACGTGAGTGCCCACCTCTGTATGCGGGCCGATGCGTTTGCATTTATGGCCTTGTTGTCGGCCAAAAGGGACGTCAGGGGTTTGTGATCTGTCTCCAGCTCAAATTTCCTGCCAAACAGGTACTGGTGCATTTTCTTTACCGCATATACACATGCGAGCGCCTCCTTTTCTACCATCCCGTAGCCCCTTTCTGCCTGGGACAGACTCCTGGAGGCATAAGCTACCGGCTGTAACTGACCCTTGGCATTGACATGCTGCAACACACACCCGACCCCATAGGATGACGCATCGCACGTGAACACAAGTTTCTTACATGGGTCATATAGCGTTAACAGATTGTTGGAACATAACAAATTGCGTGCTCTATTAAAAGCCCTTTCCTGGCTGTCCCCCCAGACCCATTCGCGACCTTTGTGTAGGAGCACGTGTAGCGGCTCTAGCAGCGTGCTCAATTTGGGAAGAAAGTTACCAAAATAGTTCAGGAGCCCCAGGAACGAACGCAGCTCCGTCGTGTTACGGGGTCTGGGTGCTCTCTGGATCGCTTCCGTCTTGGACACAATAGGGCTAATCCCGTCTGCTGCTACCCTCATCCCCAGGAATTCTACCTCTGGAGCTAGGAAGACGCACTTCGCCTTTTTCAGTCGCAGCCCTACCCGGTCCAGTCTGCGTAGCACCTCCTCCAGGTTGTGGAGGTGTTCTTCAGTATCGTAACCCGTAATGAGGATGTCGTCCTGAAAAACCACCGTCCCTGGAATCGACTTGAGGAGGCTTTCCATATTTCGTTGGAAGATCGCGGCGGCCGAGCGAATCCCGAACGGACATCTGTTGTACTCAAACAACCCCTTGTGTGTCGTGATGGTGGTCAACTTCTTCGACTCACTCGCCAGCTCCTGGGTCATGTAAGCTGAGGTCAGGTCCAATTTTGAAAAAAGTTTGCCACCGGCTAGCGTCGCAAAGAGGTCCTCCGCTCTCAGTAGCGGGTACTGGTCTTGGAGTGACACCCGATTGATGGTGGCCTTGTAATCGCCACATATCCTGACCGACCCATCCGCCTTGAGCACCGGCACAATCGGGCTCGCCCAGTCACTGAATTCGACTGGCGAGATGATGCCTTCCCTCAGCAGGCGGTCCAATTCGCCTTCTATCTTTTCCCGCATCACGTACGGCACCGCTCTGGCCTTGTGGTGTACTGGCCTGGAGTCCGGGTTTATGTGAATCACTACCTTGGCCCCCATGAAAGTGCCGATGCCGGGTTGAAATAATGAGTCAAATTTGTCTAGGATCTGTGAGCATGATACTCACTCCACAGAGGAAATTGCATTGACATCGCCCCATTTCCAGTTCATGACAGCAAGCCAACTCCTCCCCAGTAGTGCGGGACCATCCCCTGGGACAATCCAGAGTGGCAACCTGTTCTCCGAATCTTTGTGGGTCACGACTACCATGGCGCTGCCTAGCACCAGAATGATCTGCTTTGTGTAAGTCCGTAGCTGTGCGTCAATCGGCGATAATTTTGGCCTCCTGGCCTTGGATGCCCACAACTTTTCGAACTGTTTGATACCCATCAGGGACTGGCTGGCACCCGTGTCTAACTTCATTGATACTGGGATGCCATTGAGGAGCACTTTCATCATTATCGGTGGCGTCCTGGTGTATGAACTGTATACGTGCTCCACATGAACTCGCTGAACTTCAGCTTTCAGCGATTTCCCCCAGTGTCCATTTCTGCAATTTCTGCAGATATTTTGCTCATCTCTGCAAACTCCGGCTGAGTGTGTGCCTCCACGCCTCCAGCATGAGTTGCGGTTTGAAACAAAAGGTCCCTTGCCAGTCGATCGTCCCTGACTGCCCCTGTTATTGTCTTTGAGTGCACCATTAACAGGTGTTGATGGCCCCATTACTGGCCGCATTGTCCCTTGCAATGGCGTGAATCGCTGTTCAGCTTGCCATTGTCTCTGTCGAACTCCCCCTCTGGGTTCGACTACATGTTGGGGCATGCCTGACTGCCCTTGTCTGCCTGGAGAACTGTGTGCTGCTTTAACAATGTTCAATCTCTGTCCCAGCCATTCCTGAACGCAGTACCTCTCGTCTGTTCTGCTAGTGGCCATGCTCGCGTGGTTTAAATCCCACTTTCTTGTCGCCATTGATACGTCCTTACTACACAGTATAAATGCACACGAGGCCCATGCTTGAGAGAAGGTCAGTCTGTGACCTGTCCTTTATTCCTTAGCACTCAAGTGATGAAGGTGGGTGGAGCTTCCCCTTTTATACCTGAAGGTCCAGGTTAGGAGTGTCTCCCACCTAGTGGTCAGTGTTCTCACGGTGTACAACTTAGGTCAGTTTATACATGGGTTACAATGCTGGTTGAATACATGACAGTGTCCTCTCTCTCCAGTAATGCTCCTGTATAATAAACTGTGTCCTCTCTCTCCAGTAATGCCACTGTATAATATACTGTGTACCTCTCTCTTCAGTAATGTTCCTGTATAATATACTGTGTCCCCTCTCTCCAGTAATGTTCCTGTATAATACACTGTGTCCTCTCTCTCCAGTAATGTTCCTGTATAATATACTGTGTCCTCTCTCTCCAGTAATGCTCCTGTATAATATACTGTGTCCTCTCTCTCCAGTAATGTTCCTGTATAATACACTGTGTCCTCTCTCTCCAGTAATGTTCCTGTATAATATACTGTGTCCTCTCTCTCCAGTAATGTTCCTGTATAATACACTGTGTCCTCTCTCTCCAGTAATGTTCCTGTATAATACACTGTGTCCTCTCTCTCCAGTAATGTTCCTGTATAATACACTGTGTCCTCACTCTCCAGTAATGCTCCTGTATAATATACTGTGTCCTCTCTCTCCAGTAATGCTCCTGTATAATATACTGTGTCCTCTCTCTCCAGTAATGCTCCTGTATAATATACTGCGTCCTCTCTCTCCAGTAATGCTCCTGTATAATACACTGTGTCCTCTCTCTCCAGTAATGCTCCTGTATAATATACTGTGTCCCCTCTCTCTCTCCAGTAATGCTCCTGTATAATAAACTGTGTCCTCTCTCTCCAGTAATGTTCCTGTATAATACACTGTGTCCTCTCTCTCCAGTAATGTTCCTGTATAATATACTGTGTCCTCTCTCTCTCTCCAGTAATCCTCCTGTATAATATACTGTGTCCTCTCTCTCCAGTAATGCTCCTGTATAATATACTGTGTCCTCTCTCTCCAGTAATGCCCCTGTATAATATACTGTGTCCTCTCTCTCCCCGCTAGTGCTCCTGTATAATATACTGTGTCCTCTCTCTCCCCGCTAGTGCCCCTGTATTATATACTGTGTCCTCTCTCTCCAGTAATGTCCTTTATAATACATTGTGTCCCCTCTCTCCCCGCTAGTGCTCCTGTCCAATACACTGTGTCCTCTCTCTCCAGTAATGCTCCTGTATAATATACTGTGTCCTCTCTCTCCAGTAATGCTCCTGTATAATACACTGTGTCCTCTCTCTCCAGTAATATTCCTGTATAATACACTGTGTCCTCTCTCTCCAGTAATGATCCTGTATAATACACTGTGTCCTCTCTCTCCAGTAATGCTCCTGTATAATATACTGTGTCCTCCCTCCCCGCTAGTGCTCCTGTATAATATACTGTGTCCTCTCTCTCCCCGCTAGTGCCCCTGTATAATATACTGTGTCCTTTCTCTCCAGTAATGCTCCTGTATAATACACTGTGTCCTCTCTCTCCAGTAATGCTCCTGTATAATACACTGTGTCCTCTCTCTCCAGTAATGCTCCTGTATAATATACTGTGTCCTCTCTCTCCAGTAATGCTCCTGTATAATACACTGTGTCCTCTCTCTCCAGTAATGCTCCTGTATAATAAACTGTGTCCTCTCTCTCCAGTAATGCTCCTGTATAATATACTGTGTCCTCACTCTCCAGTAATGCTCCTGTATAATATACTGTGTCCTCTCTCACCAGTAATGTTCCTGAAAAATACACTGTGTCCTCTCTCTCCAGTAATGTTCCTGTATAATATACTGTGTCCCCTCTCTCTCTCTCCAGTAATGCCCCTGTATAATATACTGTGTCCCCTCTCTCTCTCCAGTAATGCTCCTGTATAATATACTGTGTTCCCTCTCTCTCTCTCCAGTAATGCCCCTGTATAATATACTGTGTCCTCTCTCTCTCTCTCCAGTAATGCCCCTGTATAATATACTGTGTCCCCTTTCTCTCTCCAGTAATGCTCCTGTATAATATACTGTGTCCCCTCTCTCTCTCTCCAGTAATGCTCCTGTATAATATACTGTGTCCTCTCTCTCCAGTAATGCCCCTGTATAATATACTGTGTCCTCTCTCTCCAGTAATGCTCCTGTATAATATACTGTGTCCCCTCTCTCTCTGCAGTAATGTTCCTGTATAATATACTGTGTCCTCTCTCTCCAGTAATGCCCCTGTATAATATACTGTGTCCTCTCTCTCTCTCTCCAGTAATGCCCCTGTATAATATACTGTGTCCCCGTTCTCTCTCCAGTAATGCTCCTGTATAATATACTGTGTCCCCTCTCTCTCTCTCCAGTAATGCCCCTGTATAATATACTGTGTCCTCTCTCTCCAGTAATGCCCCTGTATAATATACTGTGTCCTCTCTCTCCAGTAATGCTCCTGTATAATATACTGTGTCCCCTCTCTCTCTCTCCAGTAATGCCCCTGTATAATATACTGTGTCCCCTCTCTCTCTCCAGTAATGCTCCTGTATAATATACTGTGTCCCCTCTCTCTCTCTCCAGTAATGCCCCTGTATAATATACTGTGTCCTCTCTCTCCAGTCATGTTCCTGTATAATATACTGTATCCTCTCCAGTAATGCTCCTGTATAATATACTATGTCCCCTCTCTCTCTGCAGTAATGTTCCTGTATAATATACTGTGTCCTCTCTCTCCAGTAATGCCCCTGTATAATATACTGTGTCCTCTCTCTCTCTCTCTCTCCAGTAATGCCCCTGTATAATATACTGTGTCCCCTTTCTCTCTCCAGTAATGCTCCTGTATAATATACTGTGTCCCCTCTCTCTCTCTCCAGTAATGCTCCTGTATAATATACTGTGTCCTCTCTCTCCAGTAATGCCCCTGTATAATATACTGTGTCCTCTCTCTCCAGTAATGCTCCTGTATAATATACTGTGTCCCCTCTCTCTCTCTCCAGTAATGCCCCTGTATAATATACTGTGTCCCCTCTCTCTCTCTCCAGTAATGCCCCTGTATAATATACTGTGTCCTCTCTCTCCAGTCATGTTCCTGTATAATATACTGTATCCTCTCTCTCCAGTAATGCTCCTGTATAATATACTGTGTCCTCTCTCTCCAGTAATGCCCCTGTATAATATACTGTGTCCTCTCTCTCCAGTAATGCCCCTGTATAATATACTGTGTCCTCTCTCTCCAGTAATGTTCCTGTATAATATACTGTGTCCTCTCTCTCCAGTAATGCCCCTGTATAATATACTGTGTCCTCTCTCCCCGCTAGTGCCCCTGTATAATATACTGTGTCCTCTCTCTCCAGTAATGCTCCTGTATAATATACTGTGTCCCCTCTCTCCAGTAATGCCCCTGTCCAATACACTGTGTCCTCTCTCTCCAATAATGCTCCTGTATAATATACTGTGTCCTCTCTCTCCAGTAATGCTCCTGTATAATATACTGTGTCCCCTCTCTCTCTCCAGTAATGCTCCTGTATAATATACCATGTCCCCTCTGTCTCCGCTAGTGCTCCTGTACAATACACTGTGTCCTCCCTCTCCAGTAATGCTCCTGTATAATATACTGTGTCCTCTCTCTCCAGTAATGCTCCTGTATAATATACTGTGTCCCCTCTCTCCAGTAATGCTCCTGTATAATATACTGTGTCCTCTCTCTCCAGTCATGCTCCTGTATAATATACTGTGTCCGCTCTCTCCCCGCTAGTGCTCCTGTATAATATACTGTGTCCTCTCTCTCCAGTAATGCCCCTGTCTAATATACTGTGTCCTCTCTCTCCAGTAGTGCCCCTGTATAATATACTGTGTCCTCTCTCTCCAGTAATGCTCCTGTATAATATACTGTGTCCCCTTTCTCTCTCCAGTAATGCTCCTGTATAATATACTGTGTCCCCTCTCTCTCTCTCCAGTAATGCTCCTGTATAATATACTGTGTCCTCTCTCTCCAGTAATGCCCCTGTATAATATACTGTGTCCTCTCTCTCCAGTAATGCTCCTGTATAATATACTGTGTCCCCTCTCTCTCTCCAGTAATGCCCCTGTATAATATACTGTGTCCCCTCTCTCTCTCCAGTAATGCTCCTGTATAATATACTGTGTCCCCTCTCTCTCTCTCCAGTGATGCCCCTGTATAATATACTGTGTCCTCTCTCTCCCCGCTAGTGCTCCTGTATAATATACTGTGTCCTCTCTCTCCAGTAATGTTCCTGTATAATATACTGTATCCTCTCTCTCCAGTAATGCTCCTGTATAATACACTGTGTCCTCTCTATCCAGTAATGACCTTGTATAATATACTGTGTCCTCTCTCTCCAGTAATGCCCCTGTATAATATACTGTGTCCTCTCTCTCCAGTAATGCTCCTGTATAATACACTGTGTCCTCTCTCTCCAGTAATGCTCCTGTATAATATACTGTGTCCCCTCTCTCCAGTAATGCTCCTGTATAATATACTGTGTCCCCTCTCTCCAGTAATGCTCCTGTATAATATACTGTGTCCCCTCTCTCTCTCCAGTAATGCCCCTGTATAATATACTGTGTCCTCTCTCTCCAGTAATGCTCCTTTATAATATACTGTGTCCCCTCTCTCTCTCCAGTAATGTTCCTGTATAATATACTGTGTCCTCTCTCTCCAGTAATGCATCCTGTATAATATACTGTGTCCCCTCTCTCTCTCCAGTAATGCTCCTGTATAATATACTATGTCCCCGCTCTCTCTCCAGTAATGCTCCTGTATAATATACTGTGTCCCCTCTCTCCAGTAATGCTCCTGTATAATATACTGTGTCCCCTCTCTCTCTCCAGTAATGCCCCTGTATAATATACTGTGTCCTCTCTCTCCAGTAATGCTCCTGTATAATATACTGTGTCCCCTCTCTCTCTCCAGTAATGCCCCTGTATAATATACTGTGTCCTCTCTCTCCAGTAATGCCCCTGTATAATATACTGTGTCCTCTCTCTCCAGTAATGCCCCTGTATAATATATTGTGTCCTCTCTCTCCAGTAATGTTCCTGTATAATACACTGTGTCCTCTCTCTCCAGTAATGCTACTGTATAATATACTGTGTCCTCTCTCTCCAGTAATGTTCCTGTATAATATACTGTGTCCTCTCTCTCCAGTAATGCCCCTGTATAATACACTGTGTCCTCTCTCTCCAGTAATGCTCCTGTATAATATACTGTGTCCCCTCTCTCCAGTAATGCTCCTGTATAATATACTGTGTCCCCTCTCTCCAGTAATGCTCCTGTCTAATATACTGTGTCCTCTCTCTGCAGTAATGCCCCTGTATAATATACTGTGTCCTCTCTCTCCAGTAATGCTCCTGTATAATATACTGTGTCCCCTTTCTCTCTCCAGTAATGCTCCTGTATAATATACTATGTCCCCTCTCTCTCTCTCCAGTAATGCTCCTGTATAATATACTGTGTCCTCTCTCTCCAGTAATGCCCCTGTATAATATACTGTGTCCTCTCTCTCCAGTAATGCTCCTGTATAATATACTGTGTCCCCTCTCTCTCTCTCTCCAGTAATGCCCCTGTATAATATACTGTGTCCCCTCTCTCTCTCCAGTAATGCTCCTGTATAATATACTGTGTCCCCTCTCTCTCTCTCCAGTAATGCCTCTGTATAATATACTGTGTCCTCTCTCTCCAGTAATGTTCCTGTATAATATACTGTATCCTCTCTCTCCAGTAATGCTCCTGTATAATATACTATGTCCCCTCTCTCTCTCCAGTAATGTTCCTGTATAATATACTGTGTCCTCTCTCTCCAGTAATGCCCCTGTATAATATACTGTGTCCTCTCTCTCCAGTAATGCCCCTGTATAATATACTGTGTCCTCTCTCTCCAGTAATGTTCCTGTATAATATACTGTGTCCTCTCTCTCCAGTAATGCCCCTGTATAATATACTGTGTCCTCTCTCCCCGCTAGTGCCCCTGTATAATATACTGTGTCCTCTCTCTCCAGTAATGCTCCTGTATAATATACTGTGTCCTCTCTCTCCAGTAATGCTCCTGTATAATATACTGTGTCCCCTCTCTCTCTCCAGTAATGCTCCTGTATAATATACCATGTCCCTTCTGTCTCCGCTAGTGCTCCTGTACAATACACTGTGTCCTCCCTCTCCAGTAATGCTCCTGTATAATATACTGTGTCCTCTCTCTCCAGTAATGCTCCTGTATAATATACTGTGTCCCCTCTCTCCAGTAATGCTCCTGTATAATATACTGTGTCCGCTCTCTCCCCGCTAGTGCTCCTGTATAATATACTGTGTCCTCTCTCTCCAGTAATGCCCCTGTCTAATATACTGTGTCCTCTCTCTCCAGTAATGCCCCTGTATAATACACTGTGTCCTCTCTCTCCAGTAATGCTCCTGTATAATATACTGTGTCCCCTTTCTCTCTCCAGTAATGCTCCTGTATAATATACTGTGTCCTCTCTCTCCAGTAATGCGCCTGTATAATATACTGTGTCCCCTCTCTCTCTCCAGTAATGCTCCTGTATAATATACTGTGTCCCCTCTCTCTCTCTCCAGTGATGCCCCTGTATAATATACTGTGTCCTCTCTCTCCCCGCTAGTGCTCCTGTATAATATACTGTGTCCTCTCTCTCCAGTAATGTTCCTGTATAATATACTGTATCCTCTCTCTCCAGTAATGCTCCTGTATAATACACTGTGTCCTCTCTATCCAGTAATGACCTTGTATAATATACTGTGTCCTCTCTCTCCAGTAATGCTCCTTTATAATATACTGTGTCCCCTCTCTCTCTCCAGTAATGTTCCTGTATAATATACTGAGTCCTCTCTGTCCAGTAATGCATCCTGTATAATATACTGTGTCCCCTCTCTCTCTCCAGTAATGCTCCTGTATAATATACTATGTCCCCTCTCTCTCTCCAGTAATGTTCCTGTATAATATACTGTGTCCTCTCTCTCCAGTAATGCCCCTGTGTAATATACTGTGTCCTCTCTCTCCAGTAATGCCCCTGTATAATATATTGTGTCCTCTCTCTCCAGTAATGTTCCTGTATAATACACTGTGTCCTCTCTCTCCAGTAATGCTCCTGTATAATATACTGTGTCCCCTCTCTCCAGTAATGCTCCTGTATAATATACTGTGTCCCCTCTCTCCAGTAATGCTCCTGTCTAATATACTGTGTCCTCTCTCTGCAGTAATGCCCCTGTATAATATACTGTGTCCTCTCTCTCCCCGCTAGTGCTCCTGTATAATATACTGTGTCCTCTCTCTCCAGTAATGTTCCTGTATAATATACTGTATCCTCTCTCTCCGGTAATGCTCCTGTATAATACACTGTGTCCTCTCTATCCAGTAATGACCTTGTATAATATACTGTGTCCTCTCTCTCCAGTAATGCTCCTTTATAATATACTGTGTCCCCTCTCTCTCTCCAGTAATGTTCCTGTATAATATACTGTGTCCTCTCTGTCCAGTAATGCATCCTGTATAATATACTGTGTCCCCTCTCTCTCTCCAGTAATGCTCCTGTATAATATACTATGTCCCCTCTCTCTCTCCAGTAATGTTCCTGTATAATATACTGTGTCCTCTCTCTCCAGTAATGCCCCTGTGTAATATACTGTGTCCTCTCTCTCCAGTAATGCCCCTGTATAATATATTGTGTCCTCTCTCTCCAGTAATGTTCCTGTATAATACACTGTGTCCTCTCTCTCCAGTAATGCTCCTGTATAATATACTGTGTCCCCTCTCTCTCTCTCCAGTAATGCCTCTGTATAATATACTGTGTCCTCTCTCTCCAGTAATGTTCCTGTATAATATACTGTATCCTCTCTCTCCAGTAATGCTCCTGTATAATATACTATGTCCCCTCTCTCTCTCCAGTAATGTTCCTGTATAATATACTGTGTCCTCTCTCTCCAGTAATGCCCCTGTATAATATACTGTGTCCTCTCTCTCCAGTAATGCCCCTGTATAATATACTGTGTCCTCTCTCTCCAGTAATGTTCCTGTATAATATACTGTGTCCTCTCTCTCCAGTAATGCCCCTGTATAATATACTGTGTCCTCTCTCCCCGCTAGTGCCCCTGTATAATATACTGTGTCCTCTCTCTCCAGTAATGCTCCTGTATAATATACTGTGTCCTCTCTCTCCAGTAATGCTCCTGTATAATATACTGTGTCCCCTCTCTCTCTCCAGTAATGCTCCTGTATAATATACCATGTCCCTTCTGTCTCCGCTAGTGCTCCTGTACAATACACTGTGTCCTCCCTCTCCAGTAATGCTCCTGTATAATATACTGTGTCCTCTCTCTCCAGTAATGCTCCTGTATAATATACTGTGTCCCCTCTCTCCAGTAATGCTCCTGTATAATATACTGTGTCCGCTCTCTCCCCGCTAGTGCTCCTGTATAATATACTGTGTCCTCTCTCTCCAGTAATGCCCCTGTCTAATATACTGTGTCCTCTCTCTCCAGTAATGCCCCTGTATAATACACTGTGTCCTCTCTCTCCAGTAATGCTCCTGTATAATATACTGTGTCCCCTTTCTCTCTCCAGTAATGCTCCTGTATAATATACTGTGTCCTCTCTCTCCAGTAATGCCCCTGTATAATATACTGTGTCCCCTCTCTCTCTCCAGTAATGCTCCTGTATAATATACTGTGTCCCCTCTCTCTCTCTCCAGTGATGCCCCTGTATAATATACTGTGTCCTCTCTCTCCCCGCTAGTGCTCCTGTATAATATACTGTGTCCTCTCTCTCCAGTAATGTTCCTGTATAATATACTGTATCCTCTCTCTCCAGTAATGCTCCTGTATAATACACTGTGTCCTCTCTATCCAGTAATGACCTTGTATAATATACTGTGTCCTCTCTCTCCAGTAATGCTCCTTTATAATATACTGTGTCCCCTCTCTCTCTCCAGTAATGTTCCTGTATAATATACTGTGTCCTCTCTGTCCAGTAATGCATCCTGTATAATATACTGTGTCCCCTCTCTCTCTCCAGTAATGCTCCTGTATAATATACTATGTCCCCTCTCTCTCTCCAGTAATGTTCCTGTATAATATACTGTGTCCTCTCTCTCCAGTAATGCCCCTGTGTAATATACTGTGTCCTCTCTCTCCAGTAATGCCCCTGTATAATATATTGTGTCCTCTCTCTCCAGTAATGTTCCTGTATAATACACTGTGTCCTCTCTCTCCAGTAATGCTCCTGTATAATATACTGTGTCCCCTCTCTCCAGTAATGCTCCTGTATAATATACTGTGTCCCCTCTCTCCAGTAATGCTCCTGTCTAATATACTGTGTCCTCTCTCTGCAGTAATGCCCCTGTATAATATACTGTGTCCTCTCTCTCCAGTAAAGCTCCTGTATAATATACTGTGTCCCCTTTCTCTCTCCAGTAATGCTCCTGTATAATATACTGTGTCCCCTCTCTCTCTCTCCAGTAATGCCCCTGTATAATATACTGTGTCCTCTCTCTCCAGTAATGCTCCTGTATAATATACTGTGTCCCCTTTCTCTCTCCAGTAATGCTCCTGTATAATATACTGTGTCCTCACTCTCCAGTATCGCTCCTGTATAATATACTGTGTCCTCTCTCACCAGTAATGTTCCTGAAAAATACACTGTGTCCTCTCTCTCCAGTAATGTTCCTGTATAATATACTGTGTCCTCTCTCCAGTAATGTTCCTGTATAATACACTGTGTCCTCTCTCTCCAGTAATGTTCCTGTATAATACACTGTGTCCTCTCTCTCCAGTAATGCTCCTGTATAATATACTGTGTCCTCTCTCTCCAGTAATGCTCCTGTATAATATACTGTGTCCTCTCTCTCCAGTAATGTCCTTTATAATACACTGTGTCCCCTCTCTCCCCGCTAGTGCTCCTGTACAATACACTGTGTCCTCTCACTCCAGTAATGCTCCTGTATAATACACTGTGTCCTCTCTCCCCGCTAGTGCCCCTGTATAATACACTGTGTCCTCTCTCTCCAATAATGCTCCTGTATAATATACTGTGTCCTCTCTCTCCAGTAATGCCCCTGTATAATATACTGTGTCCTCTCTCTCCAGTAATGCTCCTGTATAATATACTGTGTCCTCTCTCTCCAGTAATGCCGCTGCATAATATACTGTGTCCCCTCTCTCCAATAATGCCGCTGCATAATATACTGTGTCCCCTCTCTCCAGTAATGCCCCTGTCCAATACACTGTGTCCTCTCTCTCCAATAATGCTCCTGTATAATATACTGTGTCCTCTCTCTCCAGTAATGCTCCTGTATAATATACTGTGTCCCCTCTCTCTCTCCAGTAATGCTCCTGTAAAATATACCATGTCCCCTCTGTCCCCACTAGTGCTCCTGTACAATACACTGTGTCCTCCCTCTCTAGTAATGCTTCTGTATAATATACTGTGTCCTCTCTCTCCAGTAATGCCCCTGTATAATAGACTGTGTCCCCTCTCTCTCTCTCCAGTAATGCTCCTGTATAATATACCATGTCCCCTCTGTCCCCGCTAGTGCTCCTGTACAATACACTGTGTCCTCCCTCTCCAGTAATGCTTCTGTATAATATACTGTGTCCTCTCTCTCCAGTAATGCCGCTGCATAATATACTGTGTCCCCTCTCTCCAATAATGCCGCTGCATAATATACTGTGTCCCCTCTCTCCAGTAATGCCCCTGTCCAATACACTGTGTCCTCTCTCTCCAATAATGCTCCTGTATAATATACTGTGTCCTCTCTCTCCAGTAATGCTCCTGTATAATATACTGTGTCCCCTCTCTCTCTCCAGTAATGCTCCTGTAAAATATACCATGTCCCCTCTGTCCCCACTAGTGCTCCTGTACAATACACTGTGTCCTCCCTCTCTAGTAATGCTTCTGTATAATATACTGTGTCCTCTCTCTCCAGTAATGCCCCTGTATAATAGACTGTGTCCCCTCTCTCTCTCTTCAGTAATGCTCCTGTATAATATACCATGTCCCCTCTGTCCCCGCTAGTGCTCCTGTACAATACACTGTGTCCTCCCTCTCCAGTAATGCTTCTGTATAATATACTGTGTCCTCTCTCTCCAGTAATGCCCCTGTATAATATACTGTGTCCTCTCTCTCCAGTAATGCCCCTGTATAATATACTGTGTCCTCTCTCTCCAGTAATGCTCCTGTATAATATACTGTGTCCCCTCTCTCTCTCCAGTAATGCTCCTGTATAATATACTGTGTCCTCTCTCTCCAGTAATGTTCCTGTATAATATACTGTATCCTCTCTCTCCAGTAGTGCTCCTGTATAATATACTGTGTCCCCTCTCTCTCTCCAGTAATGTTTCTGCATAATATACTGTGTCCTCTCTCTCCAGTAATGCTCCTGTATAATATACTGTGTCCCCTCTCTCTCTCCAGTAATGCTCCTGTATAATATACTATGTCCCCTCTCTCTCTGCAGTAATGTTCGTGTATAATATACTGTGTCCTCTCTCTCCAGTAATGCCCCTGTATAATATACTGTGTCCTCTCTCTCTCTCTCCAGTAATGCCCCTGTATAATATACTGTGTCCCCTTTCTCTCTCCAGTAATGCTCCTGTATAATATACTGTGTCCCCTCTCTCTCTCTCCAGTAATGCTCCTGTATAATATACTGTGTCCTCTCTCTCCAGTAATGCCCCTGTATAATATACTGTGTCCTCTCTCTCCAGTAATGCTCCTGTATAATATACTGTGTCCCCTCTCTCTCTCTCCAGTAATGCCCCTGTATAATATACTGTGTCCCCTCTCTCTCTCCAGTAATGCTCCTGTATAATATACTGTGTCCCCTCTCTCTCTCTCCAGTAATGCCCCTGTATAATATACTGTGTCCTCTCTCTCCAGTCATGTTCCTGTATAATATACTGTATCCTCTCTCTCCAGTAATGCTCCTGTATAATATACTATGTCCCCTCTCTCTCTCCAGTAATGTTCCTGTATAATATACTGTGTCCTCTCTCCCCGCTAGTGCCCCTGTATAATATACTGTGTCCTCTCTCTCCAGTAATGCTCCTGTATAATATACTGTGTCCCCTCTCTCCAGTAATGCCCCTGTCCAATACACTGTGTCCTCTCTCTCCAATAATGCTCCTGTATAATATACTGTGTCCTCTCTCTCCAGTAATGCTCCTGTATAATATACCATGTCCCCTCTGTCTCCGCTAGTGCTCCTGTACAATACACTGTGTCCTCCCTCTCCAGTAATGCTCCTGTATAATATACTGTGTCCTCTCTCTCCAGTAATGCTCCTGTATAATATACTGTGTCCCCTCTCTCCAGTAATGCTCCTGTATAATATACTGTGTCCTCTCTCTCCAGTAATGCTCCTGTATAATATACTGTGTCCGCTCTCTCCCCGCTAGTGCTCCTGTATAATATACTGTGTCCTCCCTCTCCAGTAATGCCCCTGTCTAATATACTGTGTCCTCTCTCTCCAGTAGTGCCCCTGTATAATATACTGTGTCCTCTCTCTCCAGTAATGCTCCTGTATAATATACTGTGTCCCCTTTCTCTCTCCAGTAATGCTCCTGTATAATATACTGTGTCCCCTCTCTCTCTCTCCAGCAATGCTCCTGTATAATATACTGTGTCCTCTCTCTCCAGTAATGCCCCTGTATAATATACTGTGTCCTCTCTCTCCAGTAATGCTCCTGTATAATATACTGTGTCCCCTCTCTCTCTCCAGTAATGCCCCTGTATAATATACTGTGTCCCCTCTCTCTCTCCAGTAATGCTCCTGTATAATATACTGTGTCCCCTCTCTCTCTCTCCAGTGATGCCCCTGTATAATATACTGTGTCCTCTCTCTCCCCGCTAGTGCTCCTGTATAATATACTGTGTCCTCTCTCTCCAGTAATGTTCCTGTATAATATACTGTATCCTCTCTCTCCAGTAATGCTCCTGTATAATACACTGTGTCCTCTCTATCCAGTAATGACCTTGTATAATATACTGTGTCCCCTCTCTCCAGTAATGCTCCTGTATAATATACTGTGTCCCCTCTCTCCAGTAATGCTCCTGTATAATATACTGTGTCCCCTCTCTCTCTCCAGTAATGCCCCTGTATAATATACTGTGTCCTCTCTCTCCAGTAATGCTCCTTTATAATATACTGTGTCCCCTCTCTCTCTCCAGTAATGTTCCTGTATAATATACTGTGTCCTCTCTCTCCAGTAATGCATCCTGTATAATATACTGTGTCCCCTCTCTCTCTCCAGTAATGCTCCTGTATAATATACTATGTCCCCTCTCTCTCTCCAGTAATGTTCCTGTATAATATACTGTGTCCTCTCTCTCCAGTAATGCCCCTGTATAATATACTGTGTCCTCTCTCTCCAGTCATGCCCCTGTATAATATATTGTGTCCTCTCTCTCCAGTAATGTTCCTGTATAATACACTGTGTCCTCTCTCTCCAGTAATGCTACTGTATAATATACTGTGTCCTCTCTCTCCAGTAATGTTCCTGTATAATATACTGTGTCCTCTCTCTCCAGTAATGCCCCTGTATAATACACTGTGTCCTCTCTCTCCAGTAATGCTCCTGTATAATATACTGTGTCCCCTCTCTCCAGTAATGCTCCTGTATAATATACTGTGTCCCCTCTCTCCAGTAATGCTCCTGTCTAATATACTGTGTCCTCTCTCTGCAGTAATGCCCCTGTATAATATACTGTGTCCTCTCTCTCCAGTAATGCTCCTGTATAATATACTGTGTCCCCTTTCTCTCTCCAGTAATGCTCCTGTATAATATACTATGTCCCCTCTCTCTCTCTCCAGTAATGCTCCTGTATAATATACTGTGTCCTCTCTCTCCAGTAATGCCCCTGTATAATATTCTGTGTCCTCTCTCTCCAGTAATGCTCCTGTATAATATACTGTGTCCCCTCTCTCTCTCTCCAGTAATGCCCCTGTATAATATACTGTGTCCCCTCTCTCTCTCCAGTAATGCTCCTGTATAATATACTGTGTCCCCTCTCTCTCTCTCCAGTAATGCCTCTGTATAATATACTGTGTCCTCTCTCTCCAGTAATGTTCCTGTATAATATACTGTATCCTCTCTCTCCAGTAATGCTCCTGTATAATATACTATGTCCCCTCTCTCTCTCCAGTAATGTTCCTGTATAATATACTGTGTCCTCTCTCTCCAGTAATGCCCCTGTATAATATACTGTGTCCTCTCTCTCCAGTAATGCCCCTGTATAATATACTGTGTCCCCTCTCTCCAGTAATGTTCCTGTATAATATACTGTGTCCTCTCTCTCCAGTAATGCCCCTGTATAATATACTGTGTCCTCTCTCCCCGCTAGTGCCCCTGTATAATATACTGTGTCCTCTCTCTCCAGTAATGCTCCTGCATAATATACTGTGTCCCCTCTCTCCAGTAATGCCCCTGTCCAATACACTGTGTCCTCTCTCTCCAATAATGCTCCTGTATAATATACTGTGTCCTCTCTCTCCAGTAATGCTCCTGTATAATATACTGTGTCCCCTCTCTCTCTCCAGTAATGCTCCTGTATAATATACCATGTCCCTTCTGTCTCCGCTAGTGCTCCTGTACAATACACTGTGTCCTCCCTCTCCAGTAATGCTCCTGTATAATATACTGTGTCCTCTCTCTCCAGTAATGCTCCTGTATAATATACTGTGTCCCCTCTCTCTCTCCAGTAATGCTCCTGTATAATATACCATGTCCCCTCTGTCTCCGCTAGTGCTCCTGTACAATACACTGTGTCCTCCCTCTCCAGTAATGCTCCTGTATAATATACTGTGTCCTCTCTCTCCAGTAATGCTCCTGTATAATATACTGTGTCCCCTCTCTCCAGTAATGCTCCTGTATAATATACTGTGTCCTCTCTCTCCAGTCATGCTCCTGTATAATATACTGTGTCCGCTCTCTCCCCGCTAGTGCTCCTGTATAATATACTGTGTCCTCTCTCTCCAGTAATGCCCCTGTCTAATATACTGTGTCCTCTCTCTCCAGTAGTGCCCCTGTATAATATACTGTGTCCTCTCTCTCCAGTAATGCTCCTGTATAATATACTGTGTCCCCTTTCTCTCTCCAGTAATGCTCCTGTATAATATACTGTGTCCCCTCTCTCTCTCTCCAGTAATGCTCCTGTATAATATACTGTGTCCTCTCTCTCCAGTAATGCCCCTGTATAATATACTGTGTCCTCTCTCTCCAGTAATGCTCCTGTATAATATACTGTGTCCCCTCTCTCTCTCCAGTAATGCCCCTGTATAATATACTGTGTCCCCTCTCTCTCTCCAGTAATGCTCCTGTATAATATACTGTGTCCCCTCTCTCTCTCTCCAGTGATGCCCCTGTATAATATACTGTGTCCTCTCTCTCCCCGCTAGTGCTCCTGTATAATATACTGTGTCCTCTCTCTCCAGTAATGTTCCTGTATAATATACTGTATCCTCTCTCTCCAGTAATGCTCCTGTATAATACACTGTGTCCTCTCTATCCAGTAATGACCTTGTATAATATACTGTGTCCTCTCTCTCCAGTAATGCCCCTGTATAATATACTGTGTCCTCTCTCTCCAGTAATGCTCCTGTATAATACACTGTGTCCTCTCTCTCCAGTAATGCTCCTGTATAATATACTGTGTCCCCTCTCTCCAGTAATGCTCCTGTATAATATACTGTGTCCCCTCTCTCCAGTAATGCTCCTGTATAATATACTGTGTCCCCTCTCTCTCTCCAGTAATGCCCCTGTATAATATACTGTGTCCTCTCTCTCCAGTAATGCTCCTTTATAATATACTGTGTCCCCTCTCTCTCTCCAGTAATGTTCCTGTATAATATACTGTGTCCTCTCTCTCCAGTAATGCATCCTGTATAATATACTGTGTCCCCTCTCTCTCTCCAGTAATGCTCCTGTATAATATACTATGTCCCCGCTCTCTCTCCAGTAATGCTCCTGTATAATATACTGTGTCCCCTCTCTCCAGTAATGCTCCTGTATAATATACTGTGTCCCCTCTCTCTCTCCAGTAATGCCCCTGTATAATATACTGTGTCCTCTCTCTCCAGTAATGCTCCTGTATAATATACTGTGTCCCCTCTCTCTCTCCAGTAATGCCCCTGTATAATATACTGTGTCCTCTCTCTCCAGTAATGCCCCTGTATAATATACTGTGTCCTCTCTCTCCAGTAATGCCCCTGTATAATATATTGTGTCCTCTCTCTCCAGTAATGTTCCTGTATAATACACTGTGTCCTCTCTCTCCAGTAATGCTACTGTATAATATACTGTGTCCTCTCTCTCCAGTAATGTTCCTGTATAATATACTGTGTCCTCTCTCTCCAGTAATGCCCCTGTATAATACACTGTGTCCTCTCTCTCCAGTAATGCTCCTGTATAATATACTGTGTCCCCTCTCTCCAGTAATGCTCCTGTATAATATACTGTGTCCCCTCTCTCCAGTAATGCTCCTGTCTAATATACTGTGTCCTCTCTCTGCAGTAATGCCCCTGTATAATATACTGTGTCCTCTCTCTCCAGTAATGCTCCTGTATAATACACTGTGTCCTCTCTATCCAGTAATGACCTTGTATAATATACTGTGTCCTCTCTCTCCAGTAATGCCCCTGTATAATATACTGTGTCCTCTCTCTCCAGTAATGCTCCTGTATAATACACTGTGTCCTCTCTCTCCAGTAATGCTCCTGTATAATATACTGTGTCCCCTCTCTCCAGTAATGCTCCTGTATAATATACTGTGTCCCCTCTCTCCAGTAATGCTCCTGTATAATATACTGTGTCCCCTCTCTCTCTCCAGTAATGCCCCTGTATAATATACTGTGTCCTCTCTCTCCAGTAATGCTCCTTTATAATATACTGTGTCCCCTCTCTCTCTCCAGTAATGTTCCTGTATAATATACTGTGTCCTCTCTCTCCAGTAATGCATCCTGTATAATATACTGTGTCCCCTCTCTCTCTCCAGTAATGCTCCTGTATAATATACTATGTCCCCTCTCTCTCTCCAGTAATGTTCCTGTATAATATACTGTGTCCTCTCTCTCCAGTAATGCCCCTGTATAATATACTGTGTCCTCTCTCTCCAGTCATGCCCCTGTATAATATATTGTGTCCTCTCTCTCCAGTAATGTTCCTGTATAATACACTGTGTCCTCTCTCTCCAGTAATGCTACTGTATAATATACTGTGTCCTCTCTCTCCAGTAATGTTCCTGTATAATATACTGTGTCCTCTCTCTCCAGTAATGCCCCTGTATAATACACTGTGTCCTCTCTCTCCAGTAATGCTCCTGTATAATATACTGTGTCCCCTCTCTCCAGTAATGCTCCTGTATAATATACTGTGTCCCCTCTCTCCAGTAATGCTCCTGTCTAATATACTGTGTCCTCTCTCTGCAGTAATGCCCCTGTATAATATACTGTGTCCTCTCTCTCCAGTAATGCTCCTGTATAATATACTGTGTCCCCTTTCTCTCTCCAGTAATGCTCCTGTATAATATACTATGTCCCCTCTCTCTCTCTCCAGTAATGCTCCTGTATAATATACTGTGTCCTCTCTCTCCAGTAATGCCCCTGTATAATATTCTGTGTCCTCTCTCTCCAGTAATGCTCCTGTATAATATACTGTGTCCCCTCTCTCTCTCTCCAGTAATGCCCCTGTATAATATACTGTGTCCCCTCTCTCTCTCCAGTAATGCTCCTGTATAATATACTGTGTCCCCTCTCTCTCTCTCCAGTAATGCCTCTGTATAATATACTGTGTCCTCTCTCTCCAGTAATGTTCCTGTATAATATACTGTATCCTCTCTCTCCAGTAATGCTCCTGTATAATATACTATGTCCCCTCTCTCTCTCCAGTAATGTTCCTGTATAATATACTGTGTCCTCTCTCTCCAGTAATGCCCCTGTATAATATACTGTGTCCTCTCTCTCCAGTAATGCCCCTGTATAATATACTGTGTCCCCTCTCTCCAGTAATGTTCCTGTATAATATACTGTGTCCTCTCTCTCCAGTAATGCCCCTGTATAATATACTGTGTCCTCTCTCCCCGCTAGTGCCCCTGTATAATATACTGTGTCCTCTCTCTCCAGTAATGCTCCTGCATAATATACTGTGTCCCCTCTCTCCAGTAATGCCCCTGTCCAATACACTGTGTCCTCTCTCTCCAATAATGCTCCTGTATAATATACTGTGTCCTCTCTCTCCAGTAATGCTCCTGTATAATATACTGTGTCCCCTCTCTCTCTCCAGTAATGCTCCTGTATAATATACCATGTCCCTTCTGTCTCCGCTAGTGCTCCTGTACAATACACTGTGTCCTCCCTCTCCAGTAATGCTCCTGTATAATATACTGTGTCCTCTCTCTCCAGTAATGCTCCTGTATAATATACTGTGTCCCCTAACTCCAGTAATGCTCCTGTATAATATACTGTGTCCTCTCTCTCCAGTAATGCTCCTGTATAATATACTGTGTCCGCTCTCTCCCCGCTAGTGCTCCTGTATAATATACTGTGTCCTCTCTCTCCAGTAATGCCCCTGTCTAATATACTGTGTCCTCTCTCTCCAGTAATGCCCCTGTATAATACACTGTGTCCTCTCTCTCCAGTAATGCTCCTGTATAATATACTGTGTCCCCTTTCTCTCTCCAGTAATGCTCCTGTATAATATACTGTGTCCCCTCTCTCTCTCTCCAGTAATGCTCCTGTATAATATACTGTGTCCTCTCTCTCCAGTAATGCCCCTGTATAATATACTGTGTCCTCTCTCTCCAGTAATGCTCCTGTATAATATACTGTGTCCCCTCTCTCTCTCCAGTAATGCTCCTGTATAATATACTGTGTCCTCTCTCTCCAGTAATGCATCCTGTATAATATACTGAGTCCCCTCTCTCTCTCCAGTAATGCTCCTGTATAATATACTATGTCCCCTCTCTCTCTCCAGTAATGTTCCTGTATAATATACTGTGTCCTCTCTCTCCAGTAATGCCCCTGTATAATATACTGTGTCCTCTCTCTCCAGTAATGCCCCTGTATAATATATTGTGTCCTCTCTCTCCAGTAATGTTCCTGTATAATACACTGTGTCCTCTCTCTCCAGTAATGCTACTGTATAATATACTGTGTCCTCTCTCTCCAGTAATGTTCCTGTATAATATACTGTGTCCTCTCTCTCCAGTAATGCCCCTGTATAATACACTGTGTCCTCTCTCTCCAGTAATGCTCCTGTATAATATACTGTGTCCCCTCTCTCCAGTAATGCTCCTGTATAATATACTGTGTCCCCTCTCTCCAGTAATGCTCCTGTCTAATATACTGTGTCCTCTCTCTGCAGTAATGCCCCTGTATAATATACTGTGTCCTCTCTCTCCAGTAAAGCTCCTGTATAATATACTGTGTCCCCTTTCTCTCTCCAGTAATGCTCCTGTATAATATACTGTGTCCCCTCTCTCTCTCTCCAGTAATGCCCCTGTATAATATACTGTGTCCTCTCTCTCCAGTAATGCTCCTGTATAATATACTGTGTCCCCTTTCTCTCTCCAGTAATGCTCCTGTATAATATACTGTGTCCTCTCTCACCAGTAATGTTCCTGAAAAATACACTGTGTCCTCTCTCTCCAGTAATGTTCCTGTATAATATACTGTGTCCTCTCTCCAGTAATGTTCCTGTAGAATACACTGTGTCCTCTCTCTCCAGTAATGTTCCTGTATAATACACTGTGTCCTCTCTCTCCAGTAATGCTCCTGTATAATATACTGTGTCCTCTCTCTCCAGTAATGCTCCTGTATAATATACTGTGTCCTCTCTCTCCAGTAATGTCCTTTATAATACACTGTGTCCCCTCTCTCCCCGCTAGTGCTCCTGTACAATACACTGTGTCCTCTCACTCCAGTAATTCTCCTGTATAATACACTGTGTCCTCTCTCCCCGCTAGTGCCCCTGTATAATACACTGTGTCCTCTCTCTCCAATAATGCTCCTGTATAATATACTGTGTCCTCGCTCTCCAGTAATGCCCCTGTATAATATACTGTGTCCTCTCTCTCCAGTAATGCTCCTGTATAATATACTGTGTCCTCTCTCTCCAGTAATGCCGCTGCATAATATACTGTGTCCCCTCTCTCCAATAATGCCGCTGCATAATATACTGTGTCCCCTCTCTCCAGTAATGCCCCTGTCCAATACACTGTGTCCTCTCTCTCCAATAATGCTCCTGTATAATATACTGTGTCCTCTCTCTCCAGTAATGCTCCTGTATAATATACTGTGTCCCCTCTCTCTCTCCAGTAATGCTCCTGTAAAATATACCATGTCCCCTCTGTCCCCACTAGTGCTCCTGTACAATACACTGTGTCCTCCCTCTCTAGTAATGCTTCTGTATAATATACTGTGTCCTCTCTCTCCAGTAATGCCCCTGTATAATAGACTGTGTCCCCTCTCTCTCTCTCCAGTAATGCTCCTGTATAATATACCATGTCCCCTCTGTCCCCGCTAGTGCTCCTGTACAATACACTGTGTCCTCCCTCTCCAGTAATGCTTCTGTATAATATACTGTGTCCTCTCTCTCCAGTAATGACCCTGTATAATATACTGTGTCCTCTCTCTCCAGTAATGCTCCTGTATAATATACTGTGTCCTCTCTCTCCAGTAATGCCCCTGTATAATATACTGTGTCCTCTCTCTCCAGTAATGCTCCTGTATAATATACTGTGTCCCCTCTCTCTCTCCAGTAATGCTCCTGTATAATAAACTGTGTCCCCTCTCTCTCCAGTAATGCCCCTGTATAATATACTGTGTCCTCTCTATCCAGTAATGTTCCTGTGTAATATACTGTGTCCTCTCTCTCCAGTAATGTTCCTGTATAATATACTGTGTCCCCTCTCTCTCTCCAGTAATGTTTCTGTATAATATACTGTGTCCTCTCTCTCCAGTAATGCTCCTGTACAATATACTATGTCCCCTCTCTCTCTCCAGTAATGTTCCTGTATAATATACTGTGTCCTCTCTCTCCAGTAATGCCCCTGTATAATATACTGTGTCCTCTCTCTCCAGTAATGCCCCTGTATAATATATTGTGTCCTCTCTCTCCAGTAATGTTCCTGTATAATACACTGTGTCCTCTCTCTCCAGTAATGCTACTGTATAATATACTGTGTCCCCTCTCTCCAATAATGCCGCTGCATAATATACTGTGTCCCCTCTCTCCAGTAATGCCCCTGTCCAATACACTGTGTCCTCTCTCTCCAATAATGCTCCTGTATAATATACTGTGTCCTCTCTCTCCAGTAATGCTCCTGTATAATATACTGTGTCCCCTCTCTCTCTCCAGTAATGCTCCTGTAAAATATACCATGTCCCCTCTGTCCCCGCTAGTGCTCCTGTACAATACACTGTGTCCTCCCTCTCCAGTAATGCTTCTGTATAATATACTGTGTCCTCTCTCTCCAGTAATGCCGCTGCATAATATACTGTGTCCCCTCTCTCCAATAATGCCGCTGCATAATATACTGTGTCCCCTCTCTCCAGTAATGCCCCTGTCCAATACACTGTGTCCTCTCTCTCCAATAATGCTCCTGTATAATATACTGTGTCCTCTCTCTCCAGTAATGCTCCTGTATAATATACTGTGTCCCCTCTCTCTCTCCAGTAATGCTCCTGTAAAATATACCATGTCCCCTCTGTCCCCACTAGTGCTCCTGTACAATACACTGTGTCCTCCCTCTCTAGTAATGCTTCTGTATAATATACTGTGTCCTCTCTCTCCAGTAATGCCCCTGTATAATAGACTGTGTCCCCTCTCTCTCTCTCCAGTAATGCTCCTGTATAATATACCATGTCCCCTCTGTCCCCGCTAGTGCTCCTGTACAATACACTGTGTCCTCCCTCTCCAGTAATGCTTCTGTATAATATACTGTGTCCTCTCTCTCCAGTAATGCCCCTGTATAATATACTGTGTCCTCTCTCTCCAGTAATGCCCCTGTATAATATACTGTGTCCTCTCTCTCCAGTAATGCTCCTGTATAATATACTGTGTCCCCTCTCTCTCTCCAGTAATGCTCCTGTATAATATACTGTGTCCTCTCTCTCCAGTAATGTTCCTGTATAATATACTGTATCCTCTCTCTCCAGTAGTGCTCCTGTATAATATACTGTGTCCCCTCTCTCTCTCCAGTAATGTTTCTGCATAATATACTGTGTCCTCTCTCTCCAGTAATGCTCCTGTATAATATACTGTGTCCCCTCTCTCTCTCCAGTAATGCTCCTGTATAATATACTATGTCCCCTCTCTCTCTGCAGTAATGTTCGTGTATAATATACTGTGTCCTCTCTCTCCAGTAATGCCCCTGTATAATATACTGTGTCCTCTCTCTCTCTCTCCAGTAATGCCCCTGTATAATATACTGTGTCCCCTTTCTCTCTCCAGTAATGCTCCTGTATAATATACTGTGTCCCCTCTCTCTCTCTCCAGTAATGCTCCTGTATAATATACTGTGTCCTCTCTCTCCAGTAATGCCCCTGTATAATATACTGTGTCCTCTCTCTCCAGTAATGCTCCTGTATAATATACTGTGTCCCCTCTCTCTCTCTCCAGTAATGCCCCTGTATAATATACTGTGTCCCCTCTCTCTCTCCAGTAATGCTCCTGTATAATATACTGTGTCCCCTCTCTCTCTCTCCAGTAATGCCCCTGTATAATATACTGTGTCCTCTCTCTCCAGTCATGTTCCTGTATAATATACTGTATCCTCTCTCTCCAGTAATGCTCCTGTATAATATACTATGTCCCCTCTCTCTCTCCAGTAATGTTCCTGTATAATATACTGTGTCCTCTCTCTCCAGTAATGCCCCTGTATAATATACTGTGTCCTCTCTCTCCAGTAATGCCCCTGTATAATATACTGTGTCCTCTCTCTCCAGTAATGTTCCTGTATAATATGCTGTGTCCTCTCTCTCCAGTAATGCCCCTGTATAATATACTGTGTCCTCTCTCCCCGCTAGTGCCCCTGTATAATATACTGTGTCCTCTCTCTCCAGTAATGCTCCTGTATAATATACTGTGTCCCCTCTCTCCAGTAATGCCCCTGTCCAATACACTGTGTCCTCTCTCTCCAATAATGCTCCTGTATAATATACTGTGTCCTCTCTCTCCAGTAATGCTCCTGTATAATATACCATGTCCCCTCTGTCTCCGCTAGTGCTCCTGTACAATACACTGTGTCCTCCCTCTCCAGTAATGCTCCTGTATAATATACTGTGTCCTCTCTCTCCAGTAATGCTCCTGTATAATATACTGTGTCCCCTCTCTCCAGTAATGCTCCTGTATAATATACTGTGTCCTCTCTCTCCAGTAATGCTCCTGTATAATATACTGTGTCCGCTCTCTCCCCGCTAGTGCTCCTGTATAATATACTGTGTCCTCCCTCTCCAGTAATGCCCCTGTCTAATATACTGTGTCCTCTCTCTCCAGTAGTGCCCCTGTATAATATACTGTGTCCTCTCTCTCCAGTAATGCTCCTGTATAATATACTGTGTCCCCTTTCTCTCTCCAGTAATGCTCCTGTATAATATACTGTGTCCCCTCTCTCTCTCTCCAGCAATGCTCCTGTATAATATACTGTGTCCTCTCTCTCCAGTAATGCCCCTGTATAATATACTGTGTCCTCTCTCTCCAGTAATGCTCCTGTATAATATACTGTGTCCCCTCTCTCTCTCCAGTAATGCCCCTGTATAATATACTGTGTCCCCTCTCTCTCTCCAGTAATGCTCCTGTATAATATACTGTGTCCCCTCTCTCTCTCTCCAGTGATGCCCCTGTATAATATACTGTGTCCTCTCTCTCCCCGCTAGTGCTCCTGTATAATATACTGTGTCCTCTCTCTCCAGTAATGTTCCTGTATAATATACTGTATCCTCTCTCTCCAGTAATGCTCCTGTATAATACACTGTGTCCTCTCTATCCAGTAATGACCTTGTATAATATACTGTGTCCTCTCTCTCCAGTAATGCCCCTGTATAATATACTGTGTCCTCTCTCTCCAGTAATGCTCCTGTATAATACACTGTGTCCTCTCTCTCCAGTAATGCTCCTGTATAATATACTGTGTCCCCTCTCTCCAGTAATGCTCCTGTATAATATACTGTGTCCCCTCTCTCCAGTAATGCTCCTGTATAATATACTGTGTCCCCTCTCTCTCTCCAGTAATGCCCCTGTATAATATACTGTGTCCTCTCTCTCCAGTAATGCTCCTTTATAATATACTGTGTCCCCTCTCTCTCTCCAGTAATGTTCCTGTATAATATACTGTGTCCTCTCTCTCCAGTAATGCATCCTGTATAATATACTGTGTCCCCTCTCTCTCTCCAGTAATGCTCCTGTATAATATACTATGTCCCCTCTCTCTCTCCAGTAATGTTCCTGTATAATATACTGTGTCCTCTCTCTCCAGTAATGCCCCTGTATAATATACTGTGTCCTCTCTCTCCAGTCATGCCCCTGTATAATATATTGTGTCCTCTCTCTCCAGTAATGTTCCTGTATAATACACTGTGTCCTCTCTCTCCAGTAATGCTACTGTATAATATACTGTGTCCTCTCTCTCCAGTAATGTTCCTGTATAATATACTGTGTCCTCTCTCTCCAGTAATGCCCCTGTATAATACACTGTGTCCTCTCTCTCCAGTAATGCTCCTGTATAATATACTGTGTCCCCTCTCTCCAGTAATGCTCCTGTATAATATACTGTGTCCCCTCTCTCCAGTAATGCTCCTGTCTAATATACTGTGTCCTCTCTCTGCAGTAATGCCCCTGTATAATATACTGTGTCCTCTCTCTCCAGTAATGCTCCTGTATAATATACTGTGTCCCCTTTCTCTCTCCAGTAATGCTCCTGTATAATATACTATGTCCCCTCTCTCTCTCTCCAGTAATGCTCCTGTATAATATACTGTGTCCTCTCTCTCCAGTAATGCCCCTGTATAATATTCTGTGTCCTCTCTCTCCAGTAATGCTCCTGTATAATATACTGTGTCCCCTCTCTCTCTCTCCAGTAATGCCCCTGTATAATATACTGTGTCCCCTCTCTCTCTCCAGTAATGCTCCTGTATAATATACTGTGTCCCCTCTCTCTCTCTCCAGTAATGCCTCTGTATAATATACTGTGTCCTCTCTCTCCAGTAATGTTCCTGTATAATATACTGTATCCTCTCTCTCCAGTAATGCTCCTGTATAATATACTATGTCCCCTCTCTCTCTCCAGTAATGTTCCTGTATAATATACTGTGTCCTCTCTCTCCAGTAATGCCCCTGTATAATATACTGTGTCCTCTCTCTCCAGTAATGCCCCTGTATAATATACTGTGTCCCCTCTCTCCAGTAATGTTCCTGTATAATATACTGTGTCCTCTCTCTCCAGTAATGCCCCTGTATAATATACTGTGTCCTCTCTCCCCGCTAGTGCCCCTGTATAATATACTGTGTCCTCTCTCTCCAGTAATGCTCCTGCATAATATACTGTGTCCCCTCTCTCCAGTAATGCCCCTGTCCAATACACTGTGTCCTCTCTCTCCAATAATGCTCCTGTATAATATACTGTGTCCTCTCTCTCCAGTAATGCTCCTGTATAATATACTGTGTCCCCTCTCTCTCTCCAGTAATGCTCCTGTATAATATACCATGTCCCTTCTGTCTCCGCTAGTGCTCCTGTACAATACACTGTGTCCTCCCTCTCCAGTAATGCTCCTGTATAATATACTGTGTCCTCTCTCTCCAGTAATGCTCCTGTATAATATACTGTGTCCCCTAACTCCAGTAATGCTCCTGTATAATATACTGTGTCCTCTCTCTCCAGTAATGCTCCTGTATAATATACTGTGTCCGCTCTCTCCCCGCTAGTGCTCCTGTATAATATACTGTGTCCTCTCTCTCCAGTAATGCCCCTGTCTAATATACTGTGTCCTCTCTCTCCAGTAATGCCCCTGTATAATACACTGTGTCCTCTCTCTCCAGTAATGCTCCTGTATAATATACTGTGTCCCCTTTCTCTCTCCAGTAATGCTCCTGTATAATATACTGTGTCCCCTCTCTCTCTCTCCAGTAATGCTCCTGTATAATATACTGTGTCCTCTCTCTCCAGTAATGCCCCTGTATAATATACTGTGTCCTCTCTCTCCAGTAATGCTCCTGTATAATATACTGTGTCCCCTCTCTCTCTCCAGTAATGCTCCTGTATAATATACTGTGTCCTCTCTCTCCAGTAATGCATCCTGTATAATATACTGAGTCCCCTCTCTCTCTCCAGTAATGCTCCTGTACAATATACTATGTCCCCTCTCTCTCTCCAGTAATGTTCCTGTATAATATACTGTGTCCTCTCTCTCCAGTAATGCCCCTGTATAATATACTGTGTCCTCTCTCTCCAGTAATGCCCCTGTATAATATATTGTGTCCTCTCTCTCCAGTAATGTTCCTGTATAATACACTGTGTCCTCTCTCTCCAGTAATGCTACTGTATAATATACTGTGTCCTCTCTCTCCAGTAATGTTCCTGTATAATATACTGTGTCCTCTCTCTCCAGTAATGCCCCTGTATAATACACTGTGTCCTCTCTCTCCAGTAATGCTCCTGTATAATATACTGTGTCCCCTCTCTCCAGTAATGCTCCTGTATAATATACTGTGTCCCCTCTCTCCAGTAATGCTCCTGTCTAATATACTGTGTCCTCTCTCTGCAGTAATGCCCCTGTATAATATACTGTGTCCTCTCTCTCCAGTAAAGCTCCTGTATAATATACTGTGTCCCCTTTCTCTCTCCAGTAATGCTCCTGTATAATATACTGTGTCCCCTCTCTCTCTCTCCAGTAATGCCCCTGTATAATATACTGTGTCCTCTCTCTCCAGTAATGCTCCTGTATAATATACTGTGTCCCCTTTCTCTCTCCAGTAATGCTCCTGTATAATATACTGTGTCCTCTCTCACCAGTAATGTTCCTGAAAAATACACTGTGTCCTCTCTCTCCAGTAATGTTCCTGTATAATATACTGTGTCCTCTCTCCAGTAATGTTCCTGTATAATACACTGTGTCCTCTCTCTCCAGTAATGTTCCTGTATAATACACTGTGTCCTCTCTCTCCAGTAATGCTCCTGTATAATATACTGTGTCCTCTCTCTCCAGTAATGCTCCTGTATAATATACTGTGTCCTCTCTCTCCAGTAATGTCCTTTATAATACACTGTGTCCCCTCTCTCCCCGCTAGTGCTCCTGTACAATACACTGTGTCCTCTCACTCCAGTAATTCTCCTGTATAATACACTGTGTCCTCTCTCCCCGCTAGTGCCCCTGTATAATACACTGTGTCCTCTCTCTCCAATAATGCTCCTGTATAATATACTGTGTCCTCGCTCTCCAGTAATGCCCCTGTATAATATACTGTGTCCTCTCTCTCCAGTAATGCTCCTGTATAATATACTGTGTCCTCTCTCTCCAGTAATGCCGCTGCATAATATACTGTGTCCCCTCTCTCCAATAATGCCGCTGCATAATATACTGTGTCCCCTCTCTCCAGTAATGCCCCTGTCCAATACACTGTGTCCTCTCTCTCCAATAATGCTCCTGTATAATATACTGTGTCCTCTCTCTCCAGTAATGCTCCTGTATAATATACTGTGTCCCCTCTCTCTCTCCAGTAATGCTCCTGTAAAATATACCATGTCCCCTCTGTCCCCACTAGTGCTCCTGTACAATACACTGTGTCCTCCCTCTCTAGTAATGCTTCTGTATAATATACTGTGTCCTCTCTCTCCAGTAATGCCCCTGTATAATAGACTGTGTCCCCTCTCTCTCTCTCCAGTAATGCTCCTGTATAATATACCATGTCCCCTCTGTCCCCGCTAGTGCTCCTGTACAATACACTGTGTCCTCCCTCTCCAGTAATGCTTCTGTATAATATACTGTGTCCTCTCTCTCCAGTAATGACCCTGTATAATATACTGTGTCCTCTCTCTCCAGTAATGCTCCTGTATAATATACTGTGTCCTCTCTCTCCAGTAATGCCCCTGTATAATATACTGTGTCCTCTCTCTCCAGTAATGCTCCTGTATAATATACTGTGTCCCCTCTCTCTCTCCAGTAATGCTCCTGTATAATAAACTGTGTCCCCTCTCTCTCCAGTAATGCCCCTGTATAATATACTGTGTCCTCTCTATCCAGTAATGTTCCTGTGTAATATACTGTGTCCTCTCTCTCCAGTAATGTTCCTGTATAATATACTGTGTCCCCTCTCTCTCTCCAGTAATGTTTCTGTATAATATACTGTGTCCTCTCTCTCCAGTAATGCTCCTGTATAATATACTGTGTCCCCTCTCTCTCTCCAGTAATGCTCCTGTATAATATACTATGTCCCCTCTCTCTCTGCAGTAATGTTCATGTATAATATACTGTGTCCTCTCTCTCCAGTAATGCCCCTGTATAATATACTGTGTCCTCTCTCTCTCTCTCTCCAGTAATGCCCCTGTATAATATACTGTGTCCCCTTTCTCTCTCCAGTAATGCTCCTGTATAATATACTGTGTCCCCTCTCTCTCTCTCCAGTAATGCTCCTGTATAATATACTGTGTCCTCTCTCTCCAGTAATGCCCCTGTATAATATACTGTGTCCTCTCTCTCCAGTAATGCTCCTGTATAATATACTGTGTCCCCTCTCTCTCTCTCCAGTAATGCCCCTGTATAATATACTGTGTCCCCTCTCTCTCTCCAGTAATGCTCCTGTATAATATACTGTGTCCCCTCTCTCTCTCTCCAGTAATGCCCCTGTATAATATACTGTGTCCTCTCTCTCCAGTCATGTTCCTGTATAATATACTGTATCCTCTCTCTCCAGTAATGCTCCTGTATAATATACTATGTCCCCTCTCTCTCTCCAGTAATGTTCCTGTATAATATACTGTGTCCTCTCTCTCCAGTAATGCCCCTGTATAATATACTGTGTCCTCTCTCTCCAGTAATGCCCCTGTATAATATACTGTGTCCTCTCTCTCCAGTAATGTTCCTGTATAATATACTGTGTCCTCTCTCTCCAGTAATGCCCCTGTATAATATGCTGTGTCCTCTCTCCCTGCTAGTGCCCCTGTATAATATACTGTGTCCTCTCTCTCCAGTAATGCTCCTGTATAATATACTGTGTCCCCTCTCTCTCTCCAGTAATGCTCCTGTATAATATACCATGTCCCCTCTGTCTCCGCTAGTGCTCCTGTACAATACACTGTGTCCTCCCTCTCCAGTAATGCTCCTGTATAATATACTGTGTCCTCTCTCTCCAGTAATGCTCCTGTATAATATACTGTGTCCCCTCTCTCCAGTAATGCTCCTGTATAATATACTGTGTCCTCTCTCTCCAGTAATGCTCCTGTATAATATACTGTGTCCGCTCTCTCCCCGCTAGTGCTCCTGTATAATATACTGTGTCCTCTCTCTCCAGTAATGCCCCTGTATAATATACTGTGTCCTCTCTCTCCAGTAGTGCCCCTGTATAATATACTGTGTCCTCTCTCTCCAGTAATGCTCCTGTATAATATACTGTGTCCCCTTTCTCTCTGCAGTAATGCTCCTGTATAATATACTGTGTCCCCTCTCTCTCTCTCCAGTAATGCTCCTGTATAATATACTGTGTCCTCTCTCTCCAGTAATGCCCCTGTATAATATACTGTGTCCTCTCTCTCCAGTAATGCTCCTGTATAATATACTGTGTCCCCTCTCTCTCTCCAGTAATGCCCCTGTATAATATACTGTGTCCCCTCTCTCTCTCCAGTAATGCTCCTGTATAATATACTGTGTCCCCTCTCTCTCTCTCCAGTGATGCCCCTGTATAATATACTGTGTCCTCTCTCTCCCCGCTAGTGCTCCTGTATAATATACTGTGTCCTCTCTCTCCAGTAATGTTCCTGTATAATATACTGTATCCTCTCTCTCCAGTAATGCTCCTGTATAATACACTGTGTCCTCTCTATCCAGTAATGACCTTGTATAATATACTGTGTCCTCTCTCTCCCGTAATGCCCCTGTATAATATACTGTGTCCTCTCTCTCCAGTAATGCTCCTGTATAATACACTGTGTCCTCTCTCTCCAGTAATGCTCCTGTATAATATACTGTGTCCCCTCTCTCCAGTAATGCTCCTGTATAATATACTGTGTCCCCTCTCTCCAGTAATGCTCCTGTATAATATACTGTGTCCCCTCTCTCTCTCCAGTAATGCCCCTGTATAATATACTGTGTCCTCTCTCTCCAGTAATGCTCCTTTATAATATACTGTGTCCCCTCTCTCTCTCCAGTAATGTTCCTGTATAATATACTGTGTCCTCTCTCTCCAGTAATGCATCCTGTATAATATACTGTGTCCCCTCTCTCTCTCCAGTAATGCTCCTGTATAATATACTATGTCCCCTCTCTCTCTCCAGTAATGTTCCTGTATAATATACTGTGTCCTCTCTCTCCAGTAATGCCCCTGTATAATATACCGTGTCCTCTCTCTCCAGTAATGCCCCTGTATAATATATTGTGTCCTCTCTCTCCAGTAATGCTACTGTATAATATACTGTGTCCTCTCTCTCCAGTAATGTTCCTGTATAATATACTGTGTCCTCTCTCTCCAGTAATGCCCCTGTATAATACACTGTGTCCTCTCTCTCCAGTAATGCTCCTGTATAATATACTGTGTCCCCTCTCTCCAGTAATGCTCCTGTATAATATACTGTGTCCCCTCTCTCCAGTAATGCTCCTGTCTAATATACTGTGTCCTCTCTCTGCAGTAATGCCCCTGTATAATATACTGTGTCCTCTCTCTCCAGTAATGCTCCTGTATAATATACTGTGTCCCCTTTCTCTCTCCAGTAATGCTCCTGTATAATATACTATGTCCCCTCTCTCTCTCTCCAGTAATGCTCCTGTATAATATACTGTGTCCTCTCTCTCCAGTAATGCCCCTGTATAATATACTGGGTCCTCTCTCTCCAGTAATGCTCCTGTATAATATACTGTGTCCCCTCTCTCTCTCTCCAGTAATGCCCCTGTATAATATACTGTGTCCTCTCTCTCCAGTAATGTTCCTGTATAATATACTGTATCCTCTCTCTCCAGTAATGCTCCTGTATAATATACTATGTCCCCTCTCTCTCTCAAGTAATGTTCCTGTATAATATACTGTGTCCTCTCTCTCCAGTAATGCCCCTGTATAATATACTGTGTCCTCTCTCTCCAGTAATGCCCCTGTATAATATACTGTGTCCTCTCTCTCCAGTAATGTTCCTGTATAATATACTGTGTCCTCTCCCTCCAGTAATGCCCCTGTATAATATACTGTGTCCTCTCTCCCCGCTAGTGCCCCTGTATAATATACTGTGTCCTCTCTCTCCAGTAATGCTCCTGTATAATATACTGTGTCCCCTCTCTCCAGTAATGCCCCTGTCCAATACACTGTGTCCTCTCTCTCCAATAATGCTCCTGTATAATATACTGTGTCCTCTCTCTCCAGTAATGCTCCTGTATAATATACTGTATCCTCTCTCTCCAGTAATGCTCCTGTATAATACACTGTGTCCTCTCTATCCAGTAATGACCTTGTATAATATACTGTGTCCTCTCTCTCCAGTAATGCCCCTGTATAATATACTGTGTCCTCTCTCTCCAGTAATGCTCCTGTATAATATACTGTGTCCCCTCTCTCCAGTAATGCTCCTGTATAATATACTGTGTCCCCTCTCTCCAGTAATCCTCCTGTATAATATACTGTGTCCCCTCTCTCTCTCCAGTAATGCCCCTGTATAATATACTGTGTCCTCTCTCTCCAGTAATGCTCCTTTATAATATACTGTGTCCCCTCTCTCTCTCCAGTAATGTTCCTGTATAATATACTGTGTCCTCTCTCTCCAGTAATGCATCCTGTATAATATACTGTGTCCCCTCTCTCTCTCCAGTAATGCTCCTGTACAATATACTATGTCCCCTCTCTCTCTCCAGTAATGTTCCTGTATAATATACTGTGTCCTCTCTCTCCAGTAATGCCCCTGTATAATATACTGTGTCCTCTCTCTCCAGTAATGCCCCTGTATAATATATTGTGTCCTCTCTCTCCAGTAATGTTCCTGTATAATACACTGTGTCCTCTCTCTCCAGTAATGCTACTGTATAATATACTGTGTCCTCTCTCTCCAGTAATGTTCCTGTATAATATACTGTGTCCTCTCTCTCCAGTAATGCCCCTGTATAATACACTGTGTCCTCTCTCTCCAGTAATGCTCCTGTATAATATACTGTGTCCCCTCTCTCCAGTAATGCTCCTGTATAATATACTGTGTCCCCTCTCTCCAGTAATGCTCCTGTCTAATATACTGTGTCCTCTCTCCCCGCTAGTGCCCCTGTATAATATACTGTGTCCTCTCTCTCCAGTAATGCTCCTGTATAATATACTGTGTCCCTTTTCTCTCTCCAGTAATGCTCCTGTATAATATACTGTGTCCCCTCTCTCTCTCTCCAGTAATGCTCCTGTATAATATACTGTGTCCTCTCTCTCCAGTAATGCCCCTGTATAATATACTGTGTCCTCTCTCTCCAGTAATGCTCCTGTATAGTATACTGTGTCCCCTCTCTCTCTCTCCAGTAATGCCCCTGTATAATATACTGTGTCCCCTCTCTCTCTCCAGTAATGCTCCTGTATAATATACTGTGTCCCCTCTCTCTCTCTCCAGTAATGCCCCTGTATAATATACTGTGTCCTCTCTCTCCAGTAATGTTCCTGTATAATATACTGTATCCTCTCTCTCCAGTAATGCTCCTATATAATATACTATGTCCCCTCTCTCTCTCCAGTAATGTTCCTGTATAATATACTGTGTCCTCTCTCTCCAGTAATGCCCCTGTATAATATACTGTGTCCTCTCTCTCCAGTAATGCCCCTGTATAATATACTGTTTCCTCTCACTCCAGTAATGTTCCTGTATAATATACTGTGTCCTCTCTCTCCAGTAATGCCCCTGTATAATATACTGTGTCCTCTCTCCCCGCTAGTGCCCCTGTATAATATACTGTATCCTCTCTCTCCAGTAATGCTCCTGTATAATATACTGTGTCCCCTCTCTCCAGTAATGCCCCTGTCCAATACACTGTGTCCTCTCTCTCCAATAATGCTCCTGTATAATATACTGTGTCCTCTCTCTCCAGTAATGCTCCTGTATAATATACTGTGTCCCCTCTCTCCAGTAATGCTCCTGTATAATATACTGTGTCCTCTCTCTCCAGTAATGCTCCTGTATAATATACTGTGTCCCCACTCTCCCCGCTAGTGCTCCTGTATAATATACTGTGTCCTCTCTCTCCAGTAATGCCCCTGTATAATATACTGTGTCCTCTCTCTCCAGTAATGCCCCTGTATAATATACTGTGTCCTCTCTCTCCAGTAATGCTCCTGTATAATATACTGTGTCCCCTTTCTCTCTCCAGTAATGCTCCTGTATAATATACTGTGTCCCCTCTCTCTCTCTCCAGTAATGCTCCTGTATAATATACTGTGTCCTCTCTCTCCAGTAATGCCCCTGTATAATATACTGTATCCTCTCTCTCCAGTAATGCTCCTGTATAATATACTGTGTCCCCTCTCTCTCTCTCCAGTAATGCCCCTGTATAATATACTGTCCCCCCTCTCTCTCTCCAGTAATGCTCCTGTATAATATACTGTGTCCCCTCTCTCTCTCTCCAGTGATGCCCCTGTATAATATACTGTGTCCTCTCTCTCCCCGCTAGTGCTCCTGTATAATATACTGTGTCCTCTCTCTCCAGTAATGCCCCTGTATAATATACTGTGTCCTCTCTCTCCAGTAATGCCCCTGTATAATATACTGTGTCCTCTCTCTCCAGTAATGCTCCTGTATAATATACTGTGTCCCCTTTCTCTCTCCAGTAATGCTCCTGTATAATATACTGTGTCCCCTCTCTCTCTCTCTCCAGTAATGCTCCTGTATAATATACTGTGTCCTCTCTCTCCAGTAATGCTCCTGTATAATATACTGTGTCCTCTCTCTCCAGTAATGTTCCTGTATAATATACTGTGTCCTCTCTCTCCAGTAATGCCCCTGTATAATATACTGTGTCCCCTCTCTCCAGTAATGCTCCTGTATAATATACTGTGTCCTCTCTCTCCAGTAATGCCCCTGTATAATATACTGTGTCCTCTCTCTCCAGTAATGCTCCTGTGTAATATACTGTGTCCCCTCTCTCTCTCCAGTAATGCTCCTGTATAATATACTGTGTCCTCTCTCTCCAGTAATGCCCCTGTATAATATACTGTGTCCTCTCTCTCCAGTAATGCTCCTGTGTAATATACTGTGTCCCCTCTCTCCAGTAATGTTCCTGTATAATATACTGTGTCCCCTCTCTCTCTCCAGTAATGCTCCTGTATAATATACTGTGTCCCCTCTCTCTCTCCAGTAATGCTCCTGTATAATATACTGTGTCCTCTCTCTCCAGTAATGCCCCTGTATAATATACTGTGTCCTCTCTCTCCAGTAATGCTCCTGTGTAATATACTGTGTCCCCTCTCTCCAGTAATGCTTCTGTGTAATATACTGTGTCCCCTCTCTCTCTCCAGTAATGTTCCTGTATAATATACTGTGTCCCCTCTCTCTCTCCAGTAATGTTCCTGTATAATATACTGTGTCCCCTCTCTCTCTCCAGTAATGTTCCTGTATAATATACTGTGTCCTCTCTCTCCAGTAATGCCCCTGTATAATATACTGTGTCCCCTCTCTCTCTCCAGTAATGTTCCTGTATAATATACTGTGTCCCCTCTCTCTGTCCAGTAATGTTCCTGTATAATATACTGTGTCCTCTCTCTCTCTCCAGTAATGCCCCTGTATAATATACTGTGTCCTCTCTTTCCAGTAATGCCCCTGTATAATATACTGTGTCCTCTCTCTCCAGTAATGCTCCTGTGTAATATACTGTGTCCCCTCTCTCTCTCCAGTAATGCTCCTGTGTAATATACTGTCCCCCCTCTCTCTCTCCAGTAATGCTCCTGTATAATATACTGTGTTCCCTCTCTCCAGTAATGCTCCTGTTTCATATACTGTGTCCCCTCTCTCTCTCCAGTAATGCTCCTGTATAATATACTGTGTCCTCTCTTTCCAGTAATGCCCCTGTATAATATACTGTGTCCTCTCTCTCCAGTAATGCTCCTGTGTAATATACTGTGTCCCCTCTCTCTCTCCAGTAATGCTCCTGTATAATATACTGTGTCCTCTCTCTCCAGTAATGCCCCTGTATAATATACTGTGTCCTCTCTCTCCAGTAATGCTCCTGTGTAATATACTGTGTCCCCTCTCTCCAGTCATGCTCCTGTGTAATATACTGTGTCCCCTCTCTCCAGTAATGCTCCTGTATAATATACTGTGTCCCCTCTCTCTCTCCAGTAATGTTCCTGTATAATATACTGTGTCCCCTCTCTCTCTCCAGTCATGTTCCTGTATAATATACTGTGTCCTCTCTCTCTCTCCAGTAATGCCCCTGTATAATATACTGTGTCCCCTCTCTCTCTCCAGTAATGTTCCTGTATAATATACTGTGTCCCCTCTCTCTCTCCAGTAATGCCCCTGTATAATATACTGTGTCCTCTCTCTCCAGTAATGCCCCTGTATAATATACTGTGTCCTCTCTCTCCAGTAATGCTCCTGTGTAATATACTGTGTCCCCTCTCTCCAGTAATGCTCCTGTGTAATATACTGTGTCCCCTCTCTCTCTCCAGTAATGTTCCTGTATAATATACTGTGTCCCCTCTCTCTCTCCAGTAATGTTCCTGTATAATATACTGTGTCCCCTCTCTCTCTCCAGTAATGTTCCTGTATAATATACTGTGTCCTCTCTCTCCAGTAATGCCCCTGTATAATATACTGTGTCCCCTCTCTCCAGTAATGCTCCTGTATAATATACTGTGTCCCCTCTCTCTCTCCAGTAATGTTCCTGTATAATATACTGTGTCCCCTCTCTCTCTCCAGTCATGTTCCTATATAATATACTGTGTCCTCTCTCTCTCTCCAGTAATGCCCCTGTATAATATACTGTGTCCCCTCTCTCTCTCCAGTAATGTTCCTGTATAATATACTGTGTCCTCTCTCTCTCTCCAGTAATGCCCCTGTATAATATACTGTGTCCTCTCTCTCCAGTAATGCCCCTGTATAATATACTGTGTCCCCTCTCTCTCTCCAGTAATGCCCCCGTATAATATACTGTGTCCTCTCTCTCCAGTAATGCTCCTGTATAATATACTGTGTCCTCTCTCTCCAGTAATGCTCCTGTGTAATATACTGTGTCCTCTCTCTCCAGTAATGCCCCTGTGTAATATACTGTGTCCTCTCTCTCCAGTAATGCCCCTGTATAATATACTGTGTCCTCTCTCTCCAGTAATGCTCCTGTATAATATACTGTGTCCTCTCTCTCCAGTAATGCCCCTGTATAATATACTGTGTCCTCTCTCTCCAGTAATGTTCCTGTATAATATACAGTGTCCTCTCTCTCCAGTAATGCCCCTGTATAATATACTGTGTCCTCTCTCTCCAGTAATGCCCCTGTATAATATACTGTGTCCTCTCTCTCCAGTAATGCCCCTGTATAATATACTGTGTCCTCTCTCTCCAGTAATGCCCCTGTATAATATACTGTGTCCTCTCTCTCCAGTAATGTTCCTGTATAATATACTGTGTCCTCTCTCTCCAGTAATGCTCCTGTATAATATACTGTGTCCTCTCTCTCCAGTAATGCTCCTGTATAATATACTGTGTCCTCTCTCTCCAGTAATGCTCCTGTATAATATACTGTGTCCCCTCTCTCTCTCCAGTAATGCTCCTGTATAATATACTGTGTCCCCTCTCTCTCTCCAGTAATGCTCCTGTATAATATACTGTGTCCCCTCTCTCTCTCCAGTAATGCTCCTGTATAATATACTGTGTCCCCTCTCTCTCTCCAGTAATGTTCCTTTACAATACACTGTGTCCCTCTCTCCCCGCTCGTGCTGCTGCACAATACACTGTGTCCCCTCTCTCCCCGCTCGTGCTGCTGCACAATACACTGTGCCCCTCTCTCCCCGCTCGTGCTGCTGCACAATACACTGTGCCCCTCTCTCCCCGCTCGTGCTGCTGCACAATACACTGTGTCCCCTCTCTCCCCGCTCGTGCTGCTGCACAATACACTGTGCCCCTCCATACCCCTGCATATGCTTATCATGAAAGCTGCAATTGACCGGCAACCACCGAAGGCTGTTGGTGGAGTGAGTTGCAGATTTCCACTCCCTCTGTGTGATGCCACTAACCCTCAAACAGATCGCTGACATCTCCATCCAGGCTCAGAGCTGAAGAGCGTGCTGGTGTCTGCGAAACTACCCCAGCGAGACTAGGAGGAAGTGTGGGTTGCATAGTGACAGCATATCTTCCTCTGACCCTAGTTGCAGGAGTTGGTGGATGCAGCCGATGAGGTCCTGCACAGGTGTACAATGCATCAGAGTGCTGCCCTGCAGGGCAAGCAGCAGGCAGTGGTGGAGAACTGGGAGAGCCTGAGGAGTAAAGTGGACCAGCGGAGGGAGGATTTGGAGCAAGCCTGTAAAATCCAACGCTTCCTGGCGCAGGTGAGTACAGACAAGCAATGAGCGAAAAACCTAACGGCAGAAAATGGAAAAAAAGACTTGCATTTATATAGAGCCTTTCACAACCTCAGGACATCTTAAAGTGTTTTATAGCCAACAAAGTATTTTTTTGAAGTGTAGTCACTGGTGTAATGTGGGAAAAGTGGCAGCCAATTTGCGCACAGCAAGCTCCCACAAATAGCAGTGTGATAATGACCAAATAATCTGTTTTTCGAGGGATAAATATTGGCCAGAACACCAGGGACAACATCCCTGCTCTTCTTCAAAATAGTGTCATGGGATCTTTTACATCCATCTGAGGGGGCAGACCGGGCCTCGGATTAACATCTCATCCGAAAGACGGCACCTCCGACAGTGTGGCACTCCCTCAGCACTGCACTGGAGTGTCAGCCTAGATTCATGTGCTCAAGTCCCTGGACTTGGGCTTGAATCCACGACTTTCTGACTCAGAGGCGAGAGTGCTGCCCACGTCAACTGGCTGGGTCTGGTACGGTCACAGCTGGCAACACTCCAAGGTAACAAAGTACCTTGAAGGGAGCAGACCTTCAGCAAACCACTAAAGGCAAAAGGCGAAAATCATTCATTGTTGCGGGGACTCTCGACCTTGTAGCACTGTGGAAGTACTTTCACCACACGGACTGCAATGGTTCAAGAAGGTGGCTCACCACCACATTCTCGAGGGCAACTAGGGATGGGCAACAGGTGCCAGTCTTACCAGCGACGCCCACATTCCGAGAATTAACATAATTTCAGTATTGCAACAATCCTGTTCCTGACCCATTGATGGAGTGTGCTTACTGCAGTGGAGCAAAATATTCAAAGCTCACCTTAAAAACAACGGGTTAATGAGTGGAAAGATTCGAGAAGCTGGGCTTAATCTCCTCAGACCAGAGAAGTTTAAGGGGAGATTTAATAGAGGGGTTCAAAATTATGAAGGGGTTTTGATAGAGTAAATAAGGAGAAACTGTTTCCACTGGCAGGCGGTTCGGTAACCAGAGGACACAGATTTAAGATAATTGGTGAAAGAACCAGAGGGGGGGCGATGAGAAGATATTTTTGTTGTGATCTGGAATGCATGGTGGAAGCAGATTCAATTATAACTTTTGAAAGAGAATTGGATAAATATTTGAGGGAGAAAACATTTCAGAGCTATGGGAAAGAGCAGGGGGAGTGGGACTAATTGGATAGCTCTAGTATAATATATTTGTTTCATGGGTTCTTTGCTTAAGAATGTATAGCAACACATTGCTATTAAGAAGTAGTTGGTTTATTAGCAAAGGTTTAACAGTCACACTACACATTACCAGTTCATCCACCAGGCTCACAACCACCTGCCTCATCGTGGATCCCCCGAACCCAACTGGCTGGGGTTTTATTGAGTCTTGTGAACATCACGTGACTGGCTAAGCCACTCCCAACGCAACAGCTCTACAACAATTTTAAGTTGAAACAGTAATCAAGTGCCCCCTGATTAAAGGGACACTAAAAGTAACACATTGAACAAATTAAACTTTGGACGTTAAACAAATCAAATTAAAATTTGGTTGCCGGAGGTGATGATGCACTTCAGTCCCTCCGGCGCCCACCTCTCGCGGAAGGCCGTGAGTGTATCGGTGGACACCGCGTGCTCCATCTCCAAGGGCACCCTGGCTCGGATGTAACCGTGGAAGAGAGGCAGGCAGTCGGGCTGAACGACCCCCTCGACCGTCCGCTGTCTGGACTGCTGCCTAACCCCCTTGGCCATGCCCAGGAGCAGCCCTACGAGGAGGCCTTCCGACCTGCCCACTCCCCTCTGCACAGAGTGTCCAAAGATCAGGAGCGTGGGACTGAAGTGCAACCAGAACTTGAGGAGCAGCCCCTTCAAATACCTGTGAGCATACTCTCGAGTGCACACATTACATCTACCAAGGAGCCAGCACAGGCACAATGGGTCGAATGGCCTCCTTCTGTGCAGTGTGATTCTATAAATTATTTTTCATACATAGCCTGACGGTCATTTATATCCCGGTGTCCTTTAAAGTCCAGGTTAATAATTGAGATCTTCTTGAGTGTAATAGTTTGTGTTTCTACTCACACAGTAGCTACTTTTGTTTCTGTAGTCCAAATGATGGAATAGCTCTGTACACCGCACTGCATCAATTCAGCCGAGAGATTTGTGCCGGTTGGTGCAGTTGCTGGATGTTCAGTTACATCATTCTGATCTGCAAGTTCGACAGTAAAGTCACTCGTGCACAAAATAACACTTCCAAAGTCAACTTGGGAGGGAAAGGGTTTAGTGTGGAGGAGGATTCATCAGGGAAATAGGCACCAGGTCTTCTCACACTGTATTCCTGAGCCTATACGCACCGCACTGTCCCTTTCCCATGTACATTCTGGGCTTTGCATCTCCTAGGTGCGGGATTACTTCTCCTGGTCAGCTGGACTCATGAGGGAGATGAAAATGGAGGAAACAACTCGAGCTGGTTCCATGACCGATTTAAAACGGACCCAACATCAACAGCTTCGGGCTGAAATTGATGCCCGGGAGAAGACCTTCAATCAACTAGTCAGCCTGGGCCACGAGATCCTGCAGGAGGACTCCTCCACCTCCAGCAATGTGAGAAACTGCTCCCTGCTTCATCTTTCTGCCTTCCTTTCCCTTCTTCCCTTTCTTCCTCCCTCTACATTCCTCCTTTCTTCTGTTCCCTTTCTCTATCCCTTCTCCCTCCATCTCCCCCCCCTCTCATTCCACCCCTCTCCTTTTCCTCTTCCTCCCCTCATCCTCTTTCGTTCCTCCTCATTTCCTCACTCAATCTGCATCACATTCCTCATCTCTCATCTTCCCCTCTCACATCCCTCTCCCACCACCTCCTCTCATCTCTTTTCAACCTTCTTCCCCACGCCCACTCTCACCCCCCCCACTCTCGCCCCCCACTCTCGCCCCCCACTCTCGCCCCCCACTCTCGCCCCCCACTCTCGCCCCCCACTCTCGCCCCCCACTCTCACCCCCCCCACTCTCACCCCCCCACTCTCGCCCCCCACTCTCACCCCCCCCACTCTCGCCCCCCACTCTCGCCCCCCCCACTCTCACCCCCCCCCACTCTCGCCCCCCCACTCTCACCCCCCCCACTCTCACCCCCCACTCTCACCCCCCCCACTCTCGCCCCCCACTCTCGCCCCCCCCACTCTCACCCCCCCCACTCTCGCCCCCCACTCTCGCCCCCCACTCTCACCCCTCCCACTCTCGCCCCCCACTCTCGCCCCCCCCACTCTCACCCCCCCCCACTCTCGCCCCCCCACTCTCACCCCCCCACTCTCACCCCCCCCACTCTCACCCCCCCACTCTCACCCCCCCACTCTCACCCCCCCACTCTCGCCCCCCACTCTCACCCCCCCCACTCTCGCCCCCCCCACTCTCGCCCCCCACTCTCACCCCCCCCACTCTCACCCCCCCCACTCTCACCCCCCCCACTCTCACCCCCCCACTCTCGCCCCCCACTCTCACCCCCCCCACTCTCGCCCCCCCACTCTCGCCCCCCACTCTCGCCCCCCCCCACTCTCACCTCCCCCCACTCTCGCCCCCCACTCTCACCCCCCCCACTCTCACCCCCCCACTCTCGCCCCCCACTCTCACCCCCCCCACTCTCGCCCCCCCCACTCTCGCCCCCCCCCACTCTCGCCCCCCACTCTCACCCCCCCCACTCTCGCCCCCCCACTCTCGCCCCCCCACTCTCGCCCCCCCACTCTCGCCCCCCCACTCTCGCCCCCCACTCTCACCCCCCCACTCTCGCTCCCCCCACTCTCGCTCCCCCCACTCTCGCCCCCCCCACTCTCGCCCCCCACTCTCGCCCCCCACTCTCGCCCCCCCACTCTCGCCCCCCACTCTCGCCCCCCCACTCTCGCCCCCCACTCTCACCCCCCCACTCTCGCTCCCCCCACTCTCGCCCCCCACTCTCGCCCCCCACTCTCGCCCCCCACTCTCACCCCCCCCACTCTCGCCCCCCACTCTCGCCCCCCACTCTCACCCCCCCACTCTCGCTCCCCCCACTCTCGCTCCCCCCACTCTCGCTCCCCCCACTCTCGCCCCCCACTCTCGCCCCCCACTCTCGCCCCCCACTCTCACGCCCCCCACTCTCGCCCCCCACTCTCGCCCCCCACTCTCACCCCCCCACTCTCGCTCCCCCCACTCTCACCCCCCACTCTCGCCCCCCACTCTCACCCCCCCCACTCTCACGCCCCCCACTCTCGCCCCCCCACTCTCGCCCCCCTACTCTCGCCCCCCTACTCTCGCCCCCCTACTCTCGCCCCCCTACTCTCGCCCCCCCTACTCTCGCACCCCCCCACTCTCGCCCCCCCACTCTCGCCCCCCAGTCTCGCCCCCCCAGTCTCGCCCCCCCCACTCTCGCCCCCCACTCTCGCCCCCCCACTCTCGCCCCCACTCTCACCCCCCCACTCTCGCTCCCCCCACTCTCGCCCCCCACTCTCGCCCCCCACTCTCGCCCCCCACTCTCACCCCCCCCACTCTCGCCCCCCACTCTCGCCCCCCACTCTCACCCCCCCACTCTCGCTCCCCCCACTCTCGCTCCCCCCACTCTCGCTCCCCCACTCTCGCCCCCCACTCTCGCCCCCCACTCTCGCCCCCCACTCTCACGCCCCCCACTCTCGCCCCCCACTCTCACGCCCCCCACTCTCGCCCCCCACTCTCACGCCCCCCACTCTCGCCCCCCACTCTCGCCCCCCCACTCTCGCCCCCCACTCTCACCCCCCCACTCTCGCCCCCCCACTCTCACCCCCCTACTCTCGCCCCCCTACTCTCGCCCCCCTACTCTCGCCCCCCTACTCTCGCCCCCCTACTCTCGCACCCCCCCACTCTCGCCCCCCCATTCTCGCCCCCCCAGTCTCGCCCCCCCAGTCTCGCCCCCCCCCACTCTCGCCCCCCCCCCCCCCCACTCTCGCCCCCCCCCCACTCTCGACCCCCCACTCTCGCCCCCCCACTCTCGCCCCCCACTCTCGCCCCCCCACTCTCGCCCCTCCACTCTTGCCCCTCCACTCTTGCCCCTCCACTCTCGCCCCTCCACTCTCGCCCCCCCCTCTCTCGCCCCCCCACTCTCGCCCCCCTCACTCTCGCCCCCCCCACTCTCGCCCCTACTCTCTCGCCCCCCACTCTCGCTCCCCCCACTCTCGCCCCCCCACTCTCGCCCCCCCCACTCTCGCCCCCCCACTCTCGCCCCCCCACTCTCGCCCCCCCTACTCTCGACCCCCCTACTCTCACCCTCCTACTCTCACCCCCCCACTCTCACCCCCCCACTCTCACCCCCCTATTTTCACCCCCCATTCTCGCCCCCCCCACTCTCACCCCCCCACTCTCACCCCCCCACTCTCAGCCCCACGTCCTTCTGAACACGAACATTTCCCAATCTCTCACTATTTTAAAAATACTCTGCTTTTCTATTTTTCCTACCAAAATGGATAACTTCACATTTCTCCACATTATATTCCATTTGCCATGTTGTTGCCCACTCACTTACCCTGTCTATATCCCCTTGAAGCCCCTTTGCATCCTCCTCACAACTTACATTCCCACCTAGCTTTGAATCATCAGCAAACTTGGATATATTACATTTGGTCCCCTCATCCAAATCATTGATATAGATTGTGACTAGCTGGGGCCCAGCACCGATCCTTGTGGTACCCCACTAGTTACAGCCTGCCAACCCGAAAATGATCTGTTTATTCTACTCTCTGTTTTCTGTCTTTTAACCAATCCTCAATCCATGCTATTATATTACCCCCAATCCCATGAGCACTAATTTTATTAATAACCTCTTGTGTGGCGCCTTATTGAATGCCTTCTGAAAGTCCAAATACACCACATCCATTGGTTCCCCCTTATCTATTCTTCTAGTTACAGCCTCAAAAACTCTAACAGATTTGTCAAACATGATTTCCCTTTCATAAATCCATGTTGACTCTGCCCAATTTTATTATTATTTTCACAGTGTCCGGTTACCACGTCCTTAATAATAGCATTTTCCCAACTACTAATGTCAGGCTAACTGGTCTGTAGTTCCCTGTTTTCTCTCGCCCTCCTTTCTTAAATAGTAGGATTACATTACATGTACCTCTCTCATCCCCCCCTCTCATATGTACCCCCCTCTCACACTTAACCCCCCCATACATACCCCCCTCTCATACATACGCCCCTCTCATACATACCCCCCTCATATGTACCCCCTTCTCATACTTACCCCCCATACATACACCCCCTCATACATACCCCCCCTCTCATACGTACCCCCCTCGCACACTTAACCCCCCCCATACATACCCCCCTCTCATACTTACCCCCCCATACATAACCCCCCCATACATACCCCCCTCTCATACATACCTCCCTCTCATACATTCCCTCCTCTCATACATTCCCCCTCTCATACATACACCCCTCTCATAAATACTCCCTCATATACCTCTCTCATATCCCCTCATGCTCACCCCTCACACACCTCTCTCATTTCCCCCCCCGCCCCCAATCCGTCTCTCATACACTCCCCTCATACACCTCTCTCATCCCTCCTCCTCATAGCCCCTCCCCCATTGCTCACCCTCCCTGTCTAGCAGTGCTATCCGCCCCGGTCTAATCTCTCGGTTCTGGTGTTCTGTAGATCAAAGATAAGGTCCATGGCCTGCAGGAGGAGAGGTCGGGCCTGTACCATCAGTGGGAGCTGAAGAAAGGCTGGCTGGAGAGGATGTACCTGGAGCAGGTTTTCTACAGAGATATCGACCACATGGAGAAGATCATGAATTCTCAGGAGGTGGGTGAGGTCAAAGGGGGAAAACGGAAGGTGGGACTGATCCCTAAACCAATCCGTGGAAACTTTCCACCGGCTCCGCGACTGGAGGCGGCCGGAGCTCATTTCGAGCCTGCTCCTCTTTATAACACCGACATTGATTCAGTTGTTGCGAATTACCCTCGTCTCCTGAGAGGCCCACAATTCTCACTCACTTTGCAACGAGCACTCCCTGCTGGTCGAGTGGATTCCACCCTCCGCCCCATGGTGACCCTGTGCCAGCCTCCCGACACATGCTCAGAGCGTCCGCGGGACCTTTCAAACACACCCTGACCGTGCTCACAGAGGTACATCTCAGGGCCCTTCAAACACAGCCTGACCGTGCTCACACAGAGGTACATCTCAGGGCCCTTCAAACACAGCCTGACCGTGCTCACACAGAGGTACATCTCAGGGCCCTTCAAACACACCCTGACCGTGCTCACACAGAGGTACATCTCGGGGCCCTTCAAACACACCCTGACCGTGCTCACAGAGGTACACCTAAGGGCCCTTCAAACACACCCTGACTGTGCTCACAGAAACAGATACAATCCTGGGGCCCTTCAACACACCCTGAACGTGTTCACACAGAGGTACAATCCTGGGGCCCTTCAAAAACACCATGAACGTGTTCACACAGAGGTACAATCCTGGGGCCCTTCAAAAACACCATGAACATGCTCACAGAAACAGATACAATCCTGGGGCCCTTCAACACACCCTGAACGTGCTCACAGAGGTACATCTCGGGGCCCTTCAAACACACCCTGAACATGCTCACAGAAACAGATACAATCCTGGGGCCCTTCAACACACCCTGACCGTGCTCACACAGAGGTACATCTCGGGGCCCTTCAAACACACCCTGAATGTGTTCACACAGAGGTAGAATCCTAGGGCCCTTCAAACACACCCTGAACGTGCTCACACAGAGGTAGAATCCCACAGTGCAGCTGGTTCACAACTTGGCTGTGGGACAATCGGCAGTGACTCACGTTTCCAGCAGCATCCCAGCGTGTGCATAGCCCTCGTGTCCTCACCCACCTTGACCAGCCTGCTGACGGCTTCAGAAATTGTCCAGCACCAAGTGGCTAATAGTGGCTACCTGTTGCTGTGGAGTGCCCAGAATTGGTGCGAGAAGCAGGCACACCCATCTCACGGATACCAGTCAGTAAATGGCTGTTTTCTTAAAAGCATTATTAAAACACTTTACATGCAGTATGATACGTCCTTACTATACAGTATAAATGCATACGAGACCCATGCTTGAGAGAAGGTCAGTCTGTCCTTAGCACTCAAGTCATGGAAGTGGGTGGAGCTTCCCCTTTTATCTCTGAAGGTCCAGGTTAGGAGTGTCTCCCACAAGTTCACCACCTTGTGGTCATTGTTCTCACAGTGTACAACTTAGGTCAGATTATACATGGGTTACAATGCTGGTTGAATACATGACATCACCTCCCCCCCCAAAGTCTTATTGGGATCACAGGTTGAGTCTCTCTGGTGGTTTACGCTCCCTGGTAGAGCGCCTGAGTTGGGGCTCCGGATGTTGGGCGCTGGCCTGAGTGTCTGCTGTTTGCGGTGCCTCAGGCCTATCCAGACTGCCCACAGTGACTGGGCTCTCCTCCCTTTGGTTCCTGTGTTCGGTCACCTGTGGTGGAGTGAACTCTATATCGTGTTCTTCCTCTGCTTCTTCTATGGGGTTGCTGAACCTCCTTTTTGTTTGATCCACATGTTTGCGGCAGATTTGTCTATTGGTAAGTTTAACTATCAGAATCCTATTTCCCTCTTTGGCAATCATAGTGCCTGCGAGCCATTTGGGCCCTGCAGCGTAGTTGAGGACAAAAATCGGGTCATTTACATCAATACATCGCCCTCTCGCATTTCTGTCATGGTAGTGATATTGTGACTGGCGCCTGCTCTCGACAATTTCTTTCATGGTGGGGTGTATAAGGGATAATCGGGTTTTGAGCATCCTTTTCATTAGCAGCTCTGTGGGTGGAACCCCTGTGAGCGAGTGTGGTCGGGATCTGTAGGCCAACAGGAGGCGTGATAAGCGGCTTTGTAGGGAACCCCCTTGGATTCTGAGCATCCCCTGTTTGATTATCTGCACTGCTCGTTCTGCCTGGCCGTTTGAAGCCGGCTTGAACGGTGCCATTCTGACATGGTTAATTCCATTGCCTGCCATGAAGTCCTGGAATTCAGTGCTTGTGAAGCACGGGCCATTGTCGCTGACCAAGATGTCCGGTAGACCGTGGGCGGCGAACATTGCCCGTAGACTTTCTACCGTGGCAGAGGATGTGCTTGAATTTAAAATGTCACACTCGATCCATTTGGAGTAGGCGTCTACTACAACCAAAAACATTTTCCCCATGAAAGGACCTGCGTAGTCCACATGGATGCGTGACCATGGGTTGGCGGGCCAGGGGCTAAGGGGGGCTTCCCTGGGCACATTGCCTAGCTAGGCACACGTGTTGCACCTGCGAACACAAAGTTCCAGATCTGCGTCTATCCCTGGCCACCAAACGTGTGACCTGGCAATTGCCTTCATCATGACAATGCCTGGGTGCTCATTGTGGAGTTCTCTGATGAACACCTCTCTGCCCATCTGGGGCATGACTACGCGGTTTCCCCACAGTAGGTAATCGGCCTGAATCGAGAGTTCATCCCTGCGGCTGTGAAATGGTTTAAATTCCTCAGGGCATGCCCTGTACGTGGCTGCCCAGTCCCCATTCAGGACACATTTCTTGACTAGAGACAATAGCGGGTCTCTATTTGTCCAGACTTTAATCTGACGGGCTGTCACAGGTGAGCCTTCGCTTCCGAAAGCTTCAACAGCCATGACCATCTCAGCAGCATGCTCGGTAGCCCCCTCAGTGGTGGCTAGTGGGAGCCTGCTGAGTGCATCGGCGCAGTTTTCGGTGCCCGGTCTGTGCCGAATTGTGTAGTCATAGGCGGCTAACGTGAGTGCCCACCTCTGTATGCGGGCCGATGCGTTTGCATTTATGGCCTTGTTGTCAGCCAAAAGGGACGTTAGGGGTTTGTGATCTGTCTCCAGCTCAAATTTCCTGCCAAACAGGTACTGGTGCATTTTCTTTACCGCATATACACATGCTAGCACCTTTTCTACCATCCCGTAGCCCCTTTCTGCCTGGGACAGAATTCTGGCGGCATAAGCTACCGGCTGTAACTGACCCTTGGCATTGACATGCTGCAACACACACCCGACACCATAGGATGACGCATTGCACGTTAACACAAGTTTCTTACATGGGTCATATAGCGTTAATAGATTGTTGGAACATAACAAATTGCGTGCTCTATTAAAAGCCCTTTCCTGGCTGTCCCCCCAGACCCATTCGCGACCTTTGCGTAGAAGCACGTGTAGCGGCTCTAGCAGCGTGCTCAATTTGAAAATTACCAAAATAGTTCAGGAGCCCCAGGAACGAACACAGCTCTGTCGTGTTACGGGGTCTGGGTGCTCTCTGGATCGCTTCCGTCTTGGACGCAGTAGGGCTGATCCAGTCTGCTGCTACCCTCATCCCCAGGAATTCTATCTCTGGAGCTAGGAAGACGCACTTCGCCTTTTTCAGTCGCAGCCCTACCCGGTCCAGTCTGCGTAGCACCTCCTCCAGGTTGTGGAGGTGTTCTTCAGTATCGTAACCCGTAATGAGGATGTCGTCCTGAAAAACCACCGTCCCTGGAATCGACTTGAGGAGGCTTTCCATATTTCGTTGGAAGATCGCGGCGGCCGAGCGAATCCCGAACGGACATCTGTTGTACTCAAACAACCCCTTGTGTGTCGTGATGGTGGTCAGCTTCTTCGACTCACTCGCCAGCTCCTGGGTCATGTAAGCTGAGGTCAGGTCCAATTTTGAAAAAAGTTTGCCACCGGATAGCGTTGCAAAGAGGTTCTCCGCTCTCAGTAGCGGGTACTGGTCTTGGAGTGACACCCGATTGATGGTGGCCTTGTAATCACCACATATCCTGACCGACCCATCCGCTTTGAGCACCGGCACAATCGGGCTCGCCCAGTCACTGAATTTGATTGGCGAGATGATGCCTTCCCTCAGCAGGCGGTCCAATTCACATTCTATCTTTTCCCGCATCACATACGGCACCACTCTGGCCTTGTGGTGTACTGGCCTGGCGTCCAGGTTTATATGAATCACTACCTTGGCCCCCATGAAAGTGCCAATGCCGGGTTGAAATAATGAGTCAAATTTGTCCAGGATCTGTGAGCATGATACTCGCTCCACAGAGGAAATTGCATTGACATCGCCCCATTTCCAGTTCATGACAGCAAGCCAACTCCTCCCCAGTAGTGCGGGACCGTCCCCCGGGACAACCCAGAGTGGCAGCCTGTTCTCCGAATCTTTGTGGGTCACGACTACCGTGGCGCTGCCTAGTACCGGAATGATCTCCTTTGTGTATGTCCGTAGCTGTGCATCAATCACCGATAATTTTGGCCTCCTGGCCTTGGATGCCCACAACTTTTCGAACTGTTTGATACCCATCAGGGACTGGCTGGCCCCCGTGTCTAGCTCCATTGATACTGGGATGCCATTGAGGAGCACTTTCATCATTATCGGTGGCGTCCTGGTGCATGAACTGTATACGTGCTCCACATGAACTCGCTGAACTTCAGCTTCCAGCGATTTCCCCCAGTGTCCATTTCTGCAATTTCTGCAGGTATTTTGCTCATCTCTGCAAACTCCGGCTGAGTGTGTGCCTCCACGCCTCCAACATGAGCTGCTGTTTGAAACAAAAGGTCCCTTGCCAGTCGATCGTCCCTGACTGCCCCTGTGACTGTCCTTGAATGCGCCATTAACAGGTGTTGATGGCCCCATTACTGGCCGCATTGTCCCTTGCAATGGCGTGAATCGCCGTTCAACTTGCCATTGTCTCTGTTGAACTCCCCCTCTGACTACATGTTGGCGCATGCTCGATTGCCCTTGTCTGTCTGGAGAACTGTGTGCTGCTTTAACAATGTTGAATCTCTGTCCCAACCATTCCTTAACACGGTACCTCTCGTCTGTTCTGCTAGTGGCCATGCTCGCGTGGTTTCAATCCCAGTTTCTCGTCACCATTGATACATCCTTACTATACAGTATAAATGCACACGAGGCCCATGCTTGAGAGAAGGTCAGTCTGTGAACTGTCCTTTATTCCTTTGCACTCAAATTATGGAAGTGGGTGGAGCTTCCCCTTTTATCTCTGAAGGTCCAGTTTAGGAGTGTCTCCCACAAGTTCACCACCTTGTGGTCATTATTCTCACAGTGTACAACTTAGGTCAGATTATACATAGGTTACAATGTTGGTTGAATACATGACATCAGTACTTTCATATTTTGAGTATTATATGAGTATTATATGAGTATTGAGTGTTACAGTTTAGATGGGAGGTCGGTGATTACTAATCAATTTGAAAAGGAGTCCTTGAAGCAAAAAGGTTTGAGAACCACAGCCCTAAACAACTGAGAGTGCCACTTCCTACACTCTGCCTGTTCGCAATTCAGGCCAGACAGAGTAACAGGAATCCCACATAAATGCACTGACTTTAAAGACACAAATCAAACTTCAGTGCTTGGGCTGTGGATGTTCTGTGCAGGGCAGTGCTGTCCCTGCAGTCACAGACACGGGGTGAATTTTAACCCCTAAAACTGGGTGGCTTTGGTTCCGGTCAGATGTTAAAGTTACAGTGAATCTGAAGCCTGCCCCAACCCACCCACTTCCAGGTTTAACGGAGGCGGGGATGGAGGGCGGTCAAAAGCATTCACAGGCTTTTCAATGTAAATAACCGTGCACGCGTGTCGAGGAAATATTCAGCTGAAATTAACTCAGGCGGAGACTTTCAGAAGTGCACTTCAAGAGAATTTATTTTAAAAAGCAAGATATATCTCGGAGAGCCTGCTTGGACCGTACCAAGGCAAAACTCTGTCGTACAAGCAAATTGCACTTATCTTTATACAGAAATTGAATACAGAAATAGAAAAAGAATCTTATTCATTCGTCCCGCGAGTACAAAGGTCGTCTCGGGAGGTACACACTCTATCTGTCTTTGCATAGTTTCTCTCTGTTCACAGTCTGATAAGCAAAGGCAAAAGGAGACTCCCTTTTAATACCAGATGGTCACCTAATTGCATCTCTAAGTTTCAAGGCTAAAAAGCGTGGCTATTTTTCTAGTCTTATTATTTCTTTAAGCATAGCAAAAAACAGAATTTAACCCTTCCCTCTAAATTAAGCCAGGTGTTCATAGATTCTTTCTTCCACAACGCGCAAAACATTGAACGGGCCGCACAGTCTGTCAACGGGCCCGTGCACCAATAAAAAATTACAGACGCACCAACGTTAGCGACCTCGATCAGGCCAACATCTCCAGCATTGAAGCACTGACCACACTCGACCAGCTCCGTTGGGCAGGCGTCATTGTCCGCATGCCTGACATGAGACTCGCAAAGCCAGCTACTCGGAATTCCTGCACGGCAAACGAGCCCCAGGTGGGCAGAGGAAACGTTTCAAGGACACCCTCAAAGCCTCCCTGATAAAGTGCAACATCCCCACCGACACCTGGGAGTCCCTGGTCAGAGACAGCCCTAAGTGGAGGAAAAGCATCTGGGAGGGCACTGAGCACCTCGAGTATAGTTGCCGAGAGCATGCAGAAATCAAGCGCAGACAGCGGAAGGAGCGTGCGCCAAACCTGTCCCACCCTCCCCTTCCTTCAACGACTGTCCCATCTGTGACAGAGACTGTGGTTCTTGTATAGAAACATAGAAAATAGGTGCAGGAGTAGGCCATTCGGCCCTTCGAGCCTGCACCACCATTCAATAAGATCATGACTGATCATTCCCTCAGTACCCTTTTCCTGCTTTCCCTCCATACCCCTTGATCCCTTTAGCCGCAAGAGCGATATCTAACTCCCTCTTGAATATATCCAATGAACTGGCATCAACAACTCTCTGCGGCAGGGAATTCCACAGCATAACAACTCTCTGAGTGAAGAAGTTTCTCCTCATCTCAGTCCTAAATAGCCTACCCCTTATCCTTAGACTGTGTCCCCTGGTTCTGGACTTCCCCAACATCGGGAATATTCTACCCGCATCTAACCTGTCCAGTCCCGTCAGAATCTTATATGTTTCTATGAGATCCCCTCTAATCCTTCTAAACTCCAATGTATAAAGGCCCAGTTGATCCATCTCCTCATGTGTCAGTCTGCCATCCCGGGAATCAGTCTGGTGAACCTTCGCTGCACTCCCTCAATAGCAAAAACGTCCTTCCTCAGATTAGAAGACCAAAACTGAACCCTGCTCCGATACTCAAATCCCCTAGCTATGAAGGCCAACATACCATTTGCCTTTTTCACCGCCTGCTGTACCTGTATGCCAACTTTCAATGACTGATGACCCATGACACCCAGGTCTCGTTGCACCTCCCCTTTTCCTAATCTGCCGCCATTCAGATAATATTCTGTCTTCGCGTTTTTGCCCCCAAAGTGGATAACCTCACATTTATCCACATTATACTGCATCTGCCATGCATTTGCCCACTCACCTAACCTGTCCAAGTCACCCTGCAGCCTCTTAGCGTCCTCCTCACAGCTCACACCGCCACCCAGTTTAGTGTCATCTGCAAACTTGGAGATATTACACTCAATTCCTTCATCCAAATCATTGATGTATATTGTAAAGAGCTAGGCTCCCAGCACTGAGCCCTGCGGCACTCCACTAGTCACTGCCTGCCATTCTGAAAAGGACCCGTTTATCCCGACTCTCTGCTTCCTGTCTGCCAACTAGTTCTCTATCCACGTCAGTATATTACCCCCAATACCATGTGCTTTGATTTTGCACACTAATCTCTTGTGTGGGACCTTGTCAAAAGCCTTTTGAAAGTCCAAATACACCACATCCACTGGTTTTCCCTTGTCCACTCTACTAGTTACATCCTCAAAAAATTCCAGAAGATTCGTCAAGCATGATTTCCCTTTCATAAATCCATGCTGACTTGATCCGATCCTGTCACTGCTTTCCAAATGCGCTGCTATTTCATCCTTAATAATTGATTCCAACAATTTCTCCACTACTGATGTCAGGCTAACCGGTCTATAATTACCTGCTTTCTCTCTCCCTCCCTTTTTAAAAAGTGGTGTTACATTAGCTACCCTCCAGTCCATAGGAACTGATCCAGAGTCGATAGACTGTTGGAAAATGATCACCAATACATCCACTATTTCTAGGGCCACTTCCTTAAGTACTCTGGGATGCAGACTATCAGGCCCCGGGGATTTATCGGCTTTTAATTTCCCCAACACAATTTCCCGCCTAATAAGGATATCCTTCAGTTCCTCCTTCTCTCTAGACCCTCAGTTCCCTAGTACTTCCGGAAGGTTATTTGTGTCTTCCTTCGTGAAGACAGAACCGAAGTATTTGTTCAATTGCTCTGCCATTTCTTTGTTCCCCATTGGATTGTTCAGTCACCTGAGAACTCACTTTTAGAGTGGAAGCAAGTCTTCCTCGTTTTCGAGGGACTACCTATGATGATGATGACAGGGAGCATTGGTGATGAGGCCTTGCTTAAACCTTTCATCTGAAGGGCAGCTCCTCTGACAGTACAGATTATGAGTTCAGACTACAGGGTGGAAGTTGAACCCACAACCTTCTGATTGAATGGGCATTGCCAAGCCAAACTGACAGTGGAGTCGTGATGGTATTTAATTTGTAATGGCAGCATTGTGAGTGACGTTAAAAGATTGTCGGGCCGAAACTTCCGTCTTGTGTGCCCAGGCTGCAAAATATTTTTTGCCTGGGCGCGGCGGTAACAGCACCACCACCCCCCCCCCCCCCCCCCCCCGGCAGAATTGGGCGGGGGTTTTGTGGAGGCGCCACGAGGCGGTGCCTCGCTCCTGCCGAAAGCGCTCCACTCGGCTGTGCACAGCAATGATGACGTTATCACCGTGCGCTGCGCCCCGATACCACCACGGAAGTGAAATTCGGCCACGTACCTTCGTACCCTCACTTACCGTCTGCCGGTGGCTACACTATCTCAGGCTGGATGGCGGCAGTCTGGGCCGGCTGGGTGATGGCCAGCAACAAGTGCAATGGCGGAGTGTCAGTGGTGGGATCAGGAATGCTGGCATCCTGAGAGAGGACAGCAGGTTCTTGATCCACTGACCCAGTGTCACTCCCCGGAGCAGCACCTCAGCATCTCCACCAATCTGTTGGAGCACTGTTTGGTGGCCTGCTGTGACACCGTGAGATACCTGGTGGACTGCGTTGGACGCAGCAATGTTGGAAGCTGTCAGAGCACACGTGACATCAACCTGAGACTGCGTGAGAGCAGTCTGAGCTTCCATGCCACCAACCATTGTCTGCATTACAGCACTGAGACGTTGAGTTGCTTCTGCCTGTGCTGCAATGGAAGTTGCCACATCGCCCATGTCACGCCTCATGAGGTCTGGATCCGCATGGTCTCTCTGGGAGTCCACCATGATGAGCTCCATGGTGTGAGCAGAGCTCTCTGCAATGCTGGAGGCGGACTCCTCCACGCTCCTTGCCATAGCGGAGAGGCTCTCGGGCACCCGCGCCATTGCACCCATCTTCTCGGAATGGATGGCCCTCACCCTTTGTGTGAATGCCTCCCATCAAGGTCCTCATCTGAGTCCTGTATAGCAGAACTTGCACGTGAACTCTTCCCCCGGGGAGCTGGCTCTCAAGGTTCCCTTTCGCCCTGGCCTTGTTGCAGCCTGCTAGCCTCAGTGTGTGACATAGTACAGACCGCTCTACTAGCCTAATCTCTAAAGAATGGGTAGTGCCAATACATGAACTGGTGCCTGCTGGTGAGAGAAGCAATGATGCAGTGCTTGGCTCCACCTCCTCCTCTTCCTCTCCCTCCACAATGTCTTTGGGGGGGGGGCTCAAGTGCAGGATGGACAGCTTCTGCCTAGTTATCTGAAAGTATAAATGGCACAAGACTCCCATTATTTTGTATCAGTCTTTACGGTAGAGGACAATAACAATATTCCGACAGTGGATAGTCAAGGGGCTATAGGAGGGGAGGAACTCAACACAATCACAATCACTAAGGAGGTGGTACTCAGTAAGATAATGGGACTAAAGGCAAATAAATCCCCTGGACTGGATGGCTTGCATCCTAGGGTCTTAAGAGAAGTAGCAGCAGGGATTGTGGATGCATTGGTTGTAATTTACCAAAATTCCCTGGATTCTGGGGAGGTCCCAGCAGTTTGGAAAACTGCAAATGTAATGCCCCTATTTAAAAAAGGAGGCAGACAAAAAGCAGGAAACTATAGACCAGTTAGCCTAACATCTGTGGTTAGGAAAATGTTGGAGTCCATTATTAAAGAAGCAGCAGCAGGACATTTGGATAAGGCAAAGTCAGCGTGGAAGGGAAGTTATATTTGACAAATTTGCTGGAGTCCTTTGAGGATGTAACGAACAGGGTGGATAAAAGAGAACCAGTGGATGTGGTGCATTTGCCAGAAGGCATTTGACAAGGTGCCATATAAAAGGTTACTGCACAAGATAAAAGGTCACAGGGTTGGGGGTAATATATTAGCATGGATAGAGGATTGGCTAACTAACAGAGAACAGAGAGTTGGGATAAATGGTTCATTCTCGGGTTGACAACCAGTAACTAGTGAGGTGCCGCAGGAATCAGTGCTGGAACCCCAACTATTTACAATCTATATTAACGACTTGGAAGAAGGGACTGAGCGTAACGTAACCAAGTTGGCTGATGATACAAAGATGGGAGGAAAAGCAATGTGTGAGGAGGACACAAAAAAATCTGCAAAAGGACATAGACAGACTAAGTGAGTGGGCTAAAATTTGGCAGATGAAGTATAATGTTGGAAAGTGTGAGGTCATGCACTTTGGCAGAAAAAATCAAAGAGCAAGTTATTATTTAAATGGAGAAAGATTGCAAAGTGCCGCAGTACAGCGGGACCTGGGGGTACTTGTACATGAAACACAAAAGAATGGTATGCAGGTACAGCAAGTGATCAGAAAGGCCAATGGTATCTTGGCCTTTATTGCAAAGGGGATGGAGTCTAAAAGCAGGGAAGTCTTGCTACAGCTATACAGGGTGTTGGTGAGGCCACACCTGGAATACTGCGTGCAGTTTTGGTTTTCATATTTACGAAAGGATATACTTGCTTTGGAGGCAGTTCAGAGAAGGTTCACTAGGTTGATTCCGGGGATGAGGGGGTTGATTTATGAGGAAAGGTTGAGTAGGTTGGGCCTCTAGTTATTGGAATTCAGACGAACGAGAGATGATCTTATCGAAACGTATAAGATTATGAGGGGGCTTGACAAGATGGATGCAGAGAGGATGTTTCCACTGATGGGAGAGACTAGAACTAGAGAGCATGACCTTAGAATAAGGGGCCGCCCATTTAAAACTGAGATGAGGAGAAATTTCTTCTCTCAGAGGGTTGTAACTGTGGAATTCACTGCCTCAGAAAGCTATGGAAGCTGGGACATTGAATACATTTAAGACAGAAATAGACAGTTTCTTAAAAGATAAGGGAATAAAGGGTTATGGGGAACGGGCAGGGAAGTGGAGCTGAGTCCATGATCAGATCAACCATGATCTTATTGAATAGCGGAGCAGGCTTAAGGGGCTGATAGCCTACTCCTGTTCCTACTTCTTATGTTCCTATTAAGGTGAGAGGAATGGAGCAAGGAATGCATACAGTATCAAGAGCTGGAAAGTGATAAAGCATTCTGGTGTGGGGGGACGTGGTATGAGAGAAGGAGAGGGGATACCTTTGTTGCCGCCAGCGGGGTCGATGTCTCCGCCGGGCACGGCGCCCACCACCTACAGCCCCAGCATTCGCTCCTCAAGGTCAGAGAGGGGTCACAGATCAGGTTCTCCTCCTCCGGTCCACTGCTGCTCCAGTCTATGATGTGCCATCTTGGCCTGCAAAAGAAAGGAATTGGTGTGAGTAAGAGTCCAGAGGCTGGAATTCCTGGTCCTGTCCGCCTCTGTTTTCTCTCCAGAGGGGCGGCAATGGCGGCGGTGAGCTGTTCCGGGCGAGCGGCCAGCTTCCAGCGCCTCCCCCACCGCCAGGGTTTTCGGGGCCTGTTTCGGTGAGACATGGAGCATTACCGCCCGGGAGAGGCGAGCTGGTGAGCAATGCCCCTGGTTGTGACACCGGCTCGATTTGTGACTCCTGCCCGACCCGTATGCCCCGCAGCGCCCCCTGGTGGGACCGCCTGGGAAAGCGGGCAGTCCGACCTATACCGGCCGCAGTGAGGTCAGTAATGTCCACCGCGGGTAAGTGTGATTGGTTTTATTTTATTTTTTGCAATTTATGTTGTGCGGTGTCGGCTATGGATTGGGAATGTTTTGGGTGGAGGGTTTTTTTCTCCCTAGGCCTCTCTCAGGGCGCTCCCAGGCCGGCTGTTTAGCTCGGGATTTTCACTTGCTCATCCGGCCTAGCGCCCTGAGAGAGGTGTGTAACGCCTCCCTTAGCGCCCCGCCCCACACTCAGGGCCCAGCTGACCAATTTTGCTGACTGAGGCGCAAACTGTTCCCGGGCGCAGACTTTACCGCCCCGAAATCAGCAGAACGGAAAATCCAGCCCCTGCAATGTATGTGGATGATATGCCTGCCGTGGCTGAATAGCTGTGAATGTAAGCAAGGCGTGAGATGAGGGTGTGAGTATCTGCAGATGCTCGGTGGTTGGGTGGTGGGGAAGTGTTGGTTTGCACAGTGTGTACAGGCAGAGGTTGGGAGGCTGGTATTGAGGAGGTGGGGAAGTGCTGGTTTGCACAGTGTGTACAGGCAGAGGTTGGGAGGCTGGTATTGAGGAGGTGGGGAAGTGCTGGTTTGCACAGTGTGTACAGGCAGAGGTTGGGAGGCTGGTATTGAGGAGGTGGGGAAGTGCTGGTTTGCACAGTGTGTACAGGCAGAGGTTGGGAGGCTGGTATGGAGGAGGTGTGGAAGTTTGTAATCACCTTCACCACCCGACATCGGTCATTGAATTTCTTGCGGCACTGGGTGAGGCTTCTTTGCACCTCCGTGCTGGCCCACACCTCCCGGGACACCTCTTGCTGCATGGCCTGGAAAAACTGCAGTGATGGTACCTTCCCAAGGCAGGGAACAGGGACTGCCTCCGGGAACATTCAGCCCAAAGCTGCTTTTGTCATCTTGCAGATTTCAAACGGAGTGAAAAAGAATCTTTGTTGAGCTGTTAGCCCCAGAGTAAGATGGGAATGCATTTGAAAAAGTCCCCGAGGTGTGCACAGCCAGGGTTTAGTCTGAATTACCTCCAACAAAAAAAGAACAGGGAGAAAAATGTGCAGCGAATTGAACAACCACCCCTACAGTTTCTGCGCATGCTCATCATTCAGAGAGCACGGGTGAGTGGTGACAGTTTGTTGGCTGCAGGAGGAGGTCAGAAACAGTGCAAATTTAATATCGCTTAATGGAGCACGTGAGGCATTTCATATAAAAGTGCACGGAGGGTTAGGAAGTAAAAGCTTGAAAGGCACGACTCCTTAATCCAGCAGCTCAGCACCAGTCCGGTGTGGCCATTGACACACAAGGTGTCTGCACCACATCGCTGCCACAAGTGACTTCATTTTGGCAGGAAGACCTTGCAAAGCTTAACTTTCAGTCCTGATTTTTTTGCATGCTCCTGGACTAGAAGTTGGAGCGAAGAGCCAATTTGCTCACAGCTTGCCGTCGATCAAATGTTTAAAGGAGGAAAATCTGCCTGTGGAAGAAGGGGCTTGATCCAGCAGACTCTTGAAGGGATATCAGCATGTGCCCAGACGCAGGCAGGCTCTCGGAACTCGAGGTGCTGCTCAGATGCTCTCGGGCTAGTGCCGGAGTCTTATCCTCTGTAACTAACTCACTGGGTCTACTTGCTAGCGGTGGCCCGCACCGGACCCAGGCTGCTCAGACCATTCGCAGTTAATGAGCTGAATCTGACCCTCCGGGATGCTGCTGGGATGACTCTCTGCCGCGCCCACCGAGTCTTGGCGTTAGTTAGTGTGCTTTGACGTTCCTGGCAGACTCCCTGGGTGAAAGGTCAAACCCCAACGTCGAGGGAGTTAAGATGTCGAGCCGGGGCTGCGGTAACAGAGTCCAGCGTTTCACGGTCTGCAAGAAGCTGTGGCCAGCACCTGCGGGGACACCGCTACCCGCCCGCTCGGTCTCGATGTTGGACACGGTGCCCGCGGCAGATCCGGCCCCTCCTGCTCGCTGCGTCTCAAGGATGGACATCACCTTGGCTTCCGTGCTGCTGGCCCCTCCTGCGCTTTCCCACCTAACCGCGTTCGAAGGGACGCCTCCTGCACGGAGCATGCGTCCGAAATCGCAGTGCATGGGCACGACTGCGGGATCAATGCCTCCGGGGCCCAGCTCCGACCTTCGCTCTCGGGTGGGTCCTGGATTTACAGGGGCAACTTTCCCTCAGACCTGTAGACCCGCTGTTTCGAAGAAGGAGAGGACTGTGGTGGTGCACCAGATCCGGCCTGCAAACGCGTCCTCCTCGGCTGGCATGTCGTCGCAGCCTTTGCCGTTCCAACCTGAGCTGAAGATGGTTCCAAAAGCCGATCGTGGCTGGGCGCAGCCGGAGACTTCGAAACCACCCTGGGTGCCCGTGGGAGCTGGTCAGCCCACCCCCTCCGTGCCAGCACAACGGGTCAGCAGGCTGCAGGTCACGTTGGCCGATGTGCGGAACCTGCCCGGACATCATGTTGCCTCATTGACTGTCAGCCCACAGTCAGCAGCGCGCGCCTCGAGCCACCGAATCTCAATTCACAGCACGTCCTGCGTCTCCCGACCGAGTGGCCCTCTGCCGGCACTGGGTGTGGTTCCCTCTGCCGCCCCTCTGCCTCGCTTCTCTCAGATCGTGCTGGTGTTGCAGAGGAGCCCCGAGCCGGAGGCCTCCGGTTGTACTCTGAATTGTATCTTCAATCCCTCTCTGGCCAACAGCTGTGGCCCCGTTGTCTCCATCAGTCTGACCCCAGTCCAGACAAGCCACAAGCTTTCCCAATGTGCCGCCGAGCCCCCAACAGGCCCGAGGACCAGCAGCCCAGCCCAGAATTTCACTGCTCTTTCCGAAGCCAAACCTCGGAATGCGGAGGAAGTGGCACATCTCCCCGTGCGGTGCACCTGTGGCAACAAAGATCGCCGCTGGATGGCTGAGAGTAACCCTATGGGCGGCAATCTCCAAACTGGTTACAAGGACATCAGCCACACCACTCCCAGTGTGCTGCAGGTCACCTGCGGGAAATCAATGAGCTTATTTCTAAAGGTCAGACCACAGTTATCAGGAGATATCCTTCAGCATTAATTCCCTCCTGCACTTCGATTAAAGCAGGCTTCATATCATGTGGCACGTTGTGTGTAATTGAGGGCATCGGCAGTCATGGCTGCATGGAGTATTATCCACAGGACAAACAGGGTACAGCTGGGAAACATGGACATTTTTGTTTCCTGTGTTCCTTCAACTGTTTTGTGAGTTTTATGCTCATGAAGGTGAGGGATGTCAGTGCTGGTGATTTCAGGAGCCCAGTGTCGGCCAGGGCAGGTACAGCACGAGTTAGATACAGAGTAAAGCTCCCTCTGCACTGTCCCATCAAACACTCCCAGGGCAGGTACAGCACGAGTTAGATACAGAGTAAAGCTCCCTCTGCACTGTCCCATCAAACACTCCCAGGGCAGGTACAGCACGGGGTGAGATACAGAGTAAAGCTCCCTCTACACTGTCCCATCAAACACTCCCAGGGCAGGTACAGCACGGGGTGAGATACAGAGTAAAGCTCCCTCTGCACTGTCCCATCAAACACTCCCAGGGCAGGTACAGCACGGGTTAGATACAGAGTAAAGCTCCCTCTACACTGTCCCATCAAACACTCCCAGGGCAGGTACAGCACGGGTTAGACACAGAGTAAATCTCCCTCTACACTGTCCCATCAAACACTCCCAGGGCAGGTACAGCACGGGGTTAGATACAGAGTAAAGCTCCCTCTGCACTGTCCCATCAAACACTCCCAGGGCAGGTACAGCACGGGTTAGATACAGAGTAAAGCTCCCTCTACACTGTCCCATCAAACACTCCCAGGGCACCTACAGCATGGGTTAAATACAGAGTAAAGCTCCCTCTGCACTGTCCCATCAAACACTCCCAGGGCAGGTACAGCACGGGTTAGATACAGAGTAAAGCTCCCTCTACACTGTCCCATCAAACACTCCCAGGGCACCTACAGCACGAGTTAGACACAGAGTAAATCTCCCTCTACACTGTCCCATCAAACACTCCCAGGGCAGGTACAGTACAGGTTAGATACAGAGTAAAGCTCCCTCTACACTGTCCCATCAAACACTCCCAGGGCAGGTACAGCACGGGGTTAGATACAGAGTAAAGCTCCCTCTGCACTGTCCCATCAAACACTCCCAGGGCAGGTACAGCACGGGTTAGATACAGAGTAAAGCTCCCTCTACACTGTCCCATCAAACACTCCCAGGGCACCTACAGCACGAGTTAGACACAGAGTAAATCTCCCTCTACACTGTCCCATCAAACACTCCCAGGGCAGGTACAGTACAGGTTAGATACAGAGTAAAGCTCCCTCTACACTGTCCCATCAAACACTCCCAGGGCAGGTACAGCACGGGTTAGATACAGAGTAAAGCTCCCTCTACACTGTCCCATCAAACACTCCCAGGGCAGGTACAGCATGGGGTTAGATACAGAGTAAAGCTCCCTCTACACTGTCCCATCAAACACTCCCAGGGCAGGTACAGCACGGGTTAGATACAGAGTAAAGCTCCCTCTACACTGTCCCATCAAACACTCCCAGGACAGGTACAGCACAGGTTAGATACAGCGTAAAGCTCCCCCTATGCTGCCTGATAAATTGCCTCAGACCAATCTTCAGACATGTTTAACTTTCCTTTTTCCCAAACCAGCTGGTCTGTGAGCACCCTGGGGATAAACTGTGTTGGCTGTGGAATATTTTGAAAATGCAGTGCAGCTTTGCAGCACAGTTGAGTCTCGTGGGTTAGGATGACAGGTGCAGGGATAAAATGTCTCGAACGCTGTCTTGGATTGTATGAGCGTGAACACTGATGGTGAGCGGGGACGGCTGGAACAGATAGGAGACTACATGTAGTTGAATGTGCCGTGAGGTGGCGAGCACTGACTGGCTGCGATCTTATTTCAGGTATACCTAAGGTCCAGTGAGCTGGGTACATCCATGGACACCGTGGACTCTCTCATCAAACGGCACGAAGCCTTCGAGAAATTGCTGGCGACTCAGGAGGAGAAGGTAAATCAGGCCCTACCCAGGCCGTGCAAGGTTAGATTGCATAGAACCATGAAAGAAAAGAGGCTGCAATGATCTGGAGAAAGTGTGGGGTAATGTAACCAGAACTATTCTCTCACATGGAGCAGTGTGCCTTGCGTCACTTGCAACACTTGCTCTGAGTTATAATTTCCAGATATTTCCTACTCTGTGAATGGGTCAAAGCCAACTTAACTCTCTGAGGGTTTGTGGGCCTGTGTTTAACCCTCAGGGTGGGTCGGGCTGTGTATATCTCTCTCAGGGTGGGTCGGGCTGTGTGTATCTCTCTCAGGTTGGGTCGGGCTGTGTTTAACCCTCAGGGTGAGTCGGGCTGTGTTTATCGCTCTCAGGGTGGTCGGGCTGGGTTTAACTCTCAGGGTGGGTCGGGCTGTGTTTAACCCTCAGGGTGGGTCGGGCTGTGTTTAACTCTCAGGGTGGGTCGGGCTGGGTTTAACCCTCAGGGTGGGTCGGGCTGTGTTTAACTCTCAGGGTGGGTTGGGCTGTGTTTAACCCTCAGGGTGGGTCGGGCTGTGTTTAACTCTCAGGGTGGGTCGGGCTGTGTTTAACTCTCAGGGTGGGTCGGGCTGTGTTTAACTCTCAGGGTGGGTCGGGCTGGGTTTAACCCTCAGGGTGGGTCGGGCTGTGTTTAACTCTCAGGGTGGGTCGGGCTGTGTTTAACTCTCAGGGTGGGTCGGGCTGTGTTTAACTCTCTCAGGGTGGGTCGGGCTGTGTTTAACCCTCAGGGTGGGTCGGGCTGTGTTTAACTCTCTCAGGGTGGGTCGGGCTGTGTTTAACTCTCTCAGGGTGGGTTGTGCTGGGTTTAACCCTCAGGGTGGGTCGGGCTGTGTTTAACTCTCAGGGTGGGTCGGGCTGGGTTTAATTCTCAGGGTGGGTCGGGCTGTGTTTAACTCTCAGGGTGGGTCGGGCTGTGTTTAACTCTCAGGGTGGGTCGGGCTGTGTTTAACTCTCAGGGTGGGTCGGGCTGGGTTTAACTCTCAGGGTGGGTCGGGCTGTGTTTAACTCTCAGGGTGGGTCGGGCTGTGTTTAACTCTCAGGGTGGGTCGGGCTGGGTTTAACTCTCAGGGTGGGTCGGGCTGTGTTTAACTCTCAGGGTGGGTCGGGCTGTGTTTAACTCTCAGGGTGGGTCGGGCTGTGTTTAACTCTCTCAGGGTAGGTCGGGCTGTGTTTAACCCTCTCAGGGTGGGTCGGGCTGTGTTTAAATCTCTCAGGGTGGGTCGGGCTGTGTTTAACCCTCTCAGGGTGGGTCGGGCTGTGTTTAACCCTCTCAGGGTGGGTCGGGCTGGGTTTAACTCTCAGGGTGGGTCGGGCTGTGTTTAACCCTCAGGGTGGGTCGGGCTGTGTTTAACCCTCTCAGGGTGGGTCGGGCTGGGTTTAACTCTCAGGGTGGGTCGAGTTGGGTTTAACTCTCTCAGGGTGAGTTGGGCTGTGTTTAACTCTCAGGGTGGGTTGGGCTGTGTTTAACTCTCAGGGTGGGTCGGGCTATGAGAGGGACACTATCTTTAGCCTCAGTGCTGCAATTTAGGATGGAGAAGATAAGCCCGGTGAGCAGGTTCTGGTCCAGTGATCTCTGCTGGAAAATGTCAATCCAGTGAGAGCAATGGCCTCAGCTCTGATGCCCCTGAGGTTGAAGAACCAACAGACGCACACTGTCCAGCTCTCTCATAAGGAATGAGCATGGGTTATGTACTGGAGCGCGGCCACTGACTTTACCCAGCAATGGTCGGGTGCACCAGGGAAGGGGATGCTTAAGGGTCAATACAGCAGGAATCGCCACTTCACAAAAGTGTACATCTGTGTAACTGTTTGTATAAAAGTTCAATGTCGTGGTGTAACTGTATGGGTATGGGTGTAACCATGGTGGGGAGGGGTGTAACCGTGGGGGGGAGGGGTGTAACCATGTGGAGGGAGGACTGTAACCGTGGAGGGGAGGGATGTAACCGTGGGGGGGGAGGCGGGTGGTATAACCAAATGGGGGTGTAACCATGGGGGGGGGGGGGGTCGGGGGGGTTTGTAACCGTTGGAAGGGAGGGGTGTAACCATGAGAGGGGTGTAAACGTGGGGGGGGAAGTGTAACCGTGGGGGGCTGTAAACGTGGGAGGAGTGTAACCGTGGGGGGGTGTAACCGTGGGGTGGGGGGCAACCATGGGGGATGTAACTGGGATGGGGTGTAAGGGGGGATGGTGTAACCATTTATCCCAATGGAAATTCATAACCTGCTATCAGTGACAGCACCATCATGATATCACTTGCAAAGTACGGTGTTTAGTGTTTATATTACTGGACTCATAATCCCGACAACGTGAGTTCAAATCCTACCGTGTAGTCTGATAATTTGAATTGGGTTTTAAAAAATCCGGATATAAAAAGCTGGTAGAGGTATCAGTAATGAAACTGTCTGATTGTGATAAAAACCCAATTGGTTCTCTGATGTCATTACCCAGTCTGGCCTATATGTGGCTCCTGTCCCAAACCAACATAGTTGACTCTAGCATGACAGATGTCAGGTTGAGAATACAAGTCAGAACAAAGCTGAATATAGAACGTTCAGAGGGGAAGTGAAAAAACAAATAAGAGGGACAAAGAGACAGTATGAGAATAGAATGGTAGCTAACATAAAAGAGAATCCAAAAGTCTTCTATAGGCATATAAAGGGGTAGTGAGAGGAGGGGTGGGGCCGATTAGGGTCCATACTGGAGAGCTACACATGGAGGCAGAGGGTATGGCTGAGGTACTAAATGAATACTTTCCACCTGCCTTCACCAAGGAAGAGGATGCTGCCGAAGTCATAGTGAAAGAGGAGGGAGTCGCGATACTGCATGGGATAAAAATTTATAAAGTGGAAGTTCTAGAAAGGCTGGCTGTATTTAAAATAGATGAGTCACCAGGACTGGACGGGATGCACCTTAGGATTCTGAGGGAAGTAAAGGTGGAAATTGCAGAGGTACTGACCATAATTTTCCAAACCTCCTTGGATACGAGGGTGGTGCCAGAGGACTGGAGAATTGCAAATGTTGCACCCTTGTTCACAAAAGGGAGTAAGGATAAACACAGCATCTACAGGCCCACTCCTGTTCCTATTTCTTATGTTCCATACTACCGAGGGGGGTGGGTGGGTAACCATGAGGGGGTGTAACTGTGGGGGGGGGGCAACCGTGGGGGGGGCATAACCATTGGAGGGGGGGGGGGCGTGTCAGCCTTTCTAGTACTTCCTCCTTATCAATTTTTCAACCATCCAGTATCGCAATTACCTCCTCTTTCACTATGACTTCGGCAGTGTGGAACATAAGAAATAGGAGCAGGAATAGGCCCTACGGCCCCTCGATCCTGCTCCATCATTCAATAAGATCATGGCTGATCATCGACCTCAACTCCACTTTCCCGCCCGATCTCCACTTTCCATTGATTCCCCTAGACCAAGAATATATTCAGAGACTCAACATCCACAGCCCTCTGGGGCAGAGAATTCCAAAGATTCACCACCCTCTGAGTGAAGAAATTCCTCCTCATCTCTGTCTTAAATGGCCAACCGCTTATCCTGAGACTGTGCCCCCCTAATTCGAGACTCTCCAGCCCAGGGAAACAACCTCCCTGCATCTACCCTGTCAATCTCCTTCAGAATCTTGTATGTTTCAAGAGATCACCTCTCATTCTTCTAAACTCGAGAGAATATAGGCCGAGTCCGCTCAATTTCACCTCATAGGACAATCCCCCATCCCAGGAATCAGTCTGGTGAACCTTTGTTGAACTCCCTCTATGACAAGTATATCCTTCCTTCGATAAGGAGACCAAAACTGTACAAAGTACTCCAGGTATGGTCTCACCAAGGCCCTGTACAATTGTAACCTTATTGTTATACACCAACCCCTTTGCAATAAAGGACAACATGCCATTTGCCTTCCTTACTGCTTGCTGTAACTGCATGCTAGCTTTCTGTGTTGCTATCACAAGGTCACCCAAATCTCTCTGAACACCAACATTTAAACTTTCTCACTATTTAAAAAAAGTATTTTTTCTATTCTTCCTCCCAAAGTGACTAACCTCATATTTCCCCACATTATACTCCATCTGCCACCTTACTGCCTACTCACTCAGTCTATCTATATCCCTTTGCAGATGCTTTGTGTTCTCCTCACACTTACTGGCCCACCCAGCTTTGTATCGTCAGCAAACTTGGATACATTACACTCGGTCCCTTCATCTAGGTCATTAATATAGACTGTAAATAGCTGAGGTTGCAGCATCGTTGACCAATCCTCTATCCATACTAATACATTACCTCCAACCCAATGAGCCCTTATCTTGTGTAATAACCTTTTATGTAGCACCTTATCGAATGCCTTTTGGAAATCCAAATATACTACATCCACTGGTTCCCCTTTATCTACCCTGCTAGTTAGATCCTCAAAAAACTCTAATACATTTGTCAAACACAATTTCCCTTCATAAAACCATGTTAACTCTGCCTAATTATGTTATGATTATCTTCGTGTCCCAATACCACTTCCTTAACAAAGGATTCCAGCATTTTCCTGATGGCTGATGTCAGGCTAACTGGCCTGCAGTTCCCTGTTTTCTCTCTCCCTCCTTTCTTGAATAGCAGGGTTACATTTGCACCTTCTAGTCCACTGGGACCATCCCTGTATCTCAGGAATTTTTGAGGATCAAAACCAATGCATCCACTATCTCTGCAGCCACCTCTTTTAGAACCCTAGAATGTAGGCCTTCAGGTCCAGGGGATTTGTCGGCTTTTAGTCACATTAGTTACTCTAGTACTTTTTCTCCACATATTAATTACATTATGTTCCTCACGCTCCTTAGACCCTTGGCTTCCCCACCATTTTAGCTAAGTTTTTTGCATCTCCTATTGTAAAGATAGATAAAAAATATTTGTTTAACGTTTCTGCCATTTCCTTATTCCCCATAATAATTAGCCTCTAAGGGACCAATGTTTACTTTTGTTACTCTCTTTCTTCTTACATTCTTGTAGAAGCTCTTACAATCTGTTTTTATATTTTTTGCTAGTTTTCTCATAATCTCTTTTTTTCCTTTTTTGATCAATTTTTTGGTCATCCTTTGCTGGTTTCTGAAACTCTCCCAATCCTCAGGCTTACTACTATTCTTTGAAACATTATAAGCTTCTTTCAATCTAATGCTATCATTGACTTTAGTTAGCCACGGATGGATCACTTTTCCTGTGTAGACTTTGTTTCTCAATGGAATGTATTTTTGTTGAGAATTATGAAAGTTTTTACAAACAATAATCTGGCTAAAATTAACAGCCACTTGGACATGTAGATTAATTAAGGAAAGCCAGCACAGATTTGTTAAAGACAAATCATGTTTAACTAATACAAAAGTTTGAAATGTAACAGATTCCAGGGCCCCAAAGACTCCTTCCAAGTGAAACAGCGATTTACTTGTACTTGGTATACTGTATTCGCTACTCACGATGTGGTCTCCTCTACATTGGGGAGACCAAACACAGATTGGGTGACCGCTTTGCGGAGCACCTCCGTTCAGTCCATAAGTTGTGACCCCAAGCTTCCGGTCGCCTGTCACTTTAATTCTCTGCTCCACTCCCACTCTGACCTCTCTGTCCTCAGCCTCCTACACTGTTCCAATCAAGCTCAATGCAAGCTCGAGGAACAGCACCTCATCTTTCGTTTAGGCACTTTACAGCCTCTGGACTCAACATCGAGTTCAACAATTTCAGACCATAACCTCTGTCCATCTTTTGTTCCCTTTCCTCCCTTTTCTTTACAAACCACTCCCCGCGCCCCCCCCACCCCCCCGCCACCCCTTTTTATTTCTCTCGATTTTCCAGGGTAGCTGGTGATGATTCCGCCGCTCACACCCATCTAGACTCATCTTTTGTTTCCTAACTTGTGGCATTACCATCGCAATTTGGCCCATCATCCCTTTTGTCTCTCCAATCTCTCCTGCCTTCCACCCAATCAGAGACCTTCCCTTTTGTTCTTTCTTCCCCTCCCTCTTTCAGGGCCCCGGCATTTCCTGTTACATCTCAAACTTTTCCAGTTCTGACGAAGGGTCATCGACCCGAAACGTTAACTCTGTTTCTCTCCACAGATGCTGCCAACATTTTATGTTTTTATTTCGTGTTTGAGTTTTTTTGATGAAGTAACAAAGAGGGTTGATGAGGGCAATGCGGTTGACATGGTGTACATGGATTTCCAAAATGCGTTTGACAAAGTGCCACATAATAGGCTTGCAGCAAAGTTGAAGCCCATGGAATAAAAGGGACAGTGGCAGCATGGATCCAAAATTGGCTCATTGACAAGAAACAGAGAGCAGTGGAGAACGGATGTTTTTCGGACTGGAGGAAGGTATACAGTGGTGTTCCCCAAGGGTCGGTACTAGGACCACTGCTTATCTTGACATATATCAATGACTTGGACTTGGGTGTAGAGTGCACAATTTCAAAATTTGCCGATGGCACAAAACTTGGAAGTATAGTGAACAGTGAGGCGGATAGTGATAGACTTCAGGAAGACATAGACAGGCTGGTGGAAAGGGCGGACATGTAGCAGATGAAATTTAATGCAGAAAAGTACAAAGTGATGCATTGTGGTAGGAAGAACAAGGAGAGGAAATATAAACTAAAGGGTACAATTCTAAAGGGGGTGCATGAACAGAGAGACCTGGGGGTATATGTGTACAACTCGTTGAAGGTGGTTGGGAAAACGGTTAAAAAAGCATACGGGATCTTGGGCTTCATAAATAGTCATAGAGTACAAAAGCAAGGAAATTATGATAAACCTGTATAAAACGCTGGTCCGACCTCAACTGGAGTAGTGTGTCCAATTCTGGGCACCGCACTTTAGGAAGGATGTGAAGGCCTTAGAGAGGGTGCAGAAAAGATTTACAAGAATGATTCCAGGGATGAGTTATGTGGATGGACTGGAGAAGCTGGTGTTGTTCTCCTTGGAGCAGAGATTTGATAGAGGTGCTCAAAATCATGAGGGCTCTGGACAGAGTAGAGAGAGAGAGAGAAACTGTTCCCATTGGCGGAAGGGTCGAGAACCAGAGGCCACAGATTTAAGGCGATTGGCAGAAGAACCGAAGGCGACATGAGGGAAAACTTTTTACATAGCGAGTGATTAGGATCTGGAATGCACTGCCTGAAAGGGTGGTGGAGGCAAACTCAATTGTGGCTTTCAAAAGGGAATTGGATAAGTATATGAAGGAAAAAAATGTGCAGGGCTCTGGGGAAAGAGCGGGGTAGTGGGACTAACTGAAGTGCTATTGCAGAGAGACCGCACGGGCTCGATGGGTCAAATGGCCTCCTTCTGTGCTGTAACCATTCTGTGATTCATTCTATGGCTCTATAATTCTTAGCCACCCTCTAAAATTACCTAGCAAGCCTCTCAGTTGTATCAGCAGCTCAAGAAGGTGGTGAGGGCCCAGAGTGCCCCCGAGACATGCTGCTCCAGACAGTGAGCCTTGTTTGGTTTTTGTTTCAGGTGACGTCACTGCAGGAACAGGCAGGCAAGCTGCAGGAAGAGGGTTTGAAACGTGACGATGCCAGTCGTATCCAGCAGAAGCTCAACACCATCCTGGAGAGGAGGAACCGCATTAAGGAGCTGTCACAGAGCCGCAAGCGAGATCTGAGCACTGCCCACCTGCTGGCTCGCTTCAACCAGGACCTGACCGAGGTACAGTACCGCTTCTCACCGCGGTGGCTGTCCATACACTGGCCCTGGCCTCACACCAGAACAACATAAACATAAGAAATAGGAGCAGGAGTAAGCCATTCGGCCCCTCGAGCCTGCTCCGCCATTCAATGAGATCATGACTGATCTTCTACCTCAACTCCACTTTCCTGCACTGTCACAATATCCCTTGATTTCCTTAATATCCACAAATCTATCTATCTCTGTCTTGAACATACTCAAAGACTGAGTCTTCACAGCCCTCTGGGGTAAAGAATTCCAAAGATTCACCACCCTCTGAGTGAAGACATTTCTCGTCATCTCCGTCCTAAATGGCCGACCCCTTATTCTGGGACTGTGACCCCTGGTTCTAAACTCCGCAGCATGGGGAAACATCCTCCCTGCATTTACCCTGTCAAGCCCTGTACGGATTGTGTATGTTTCAATGAGATCACCTCTCATTCTTCTAAACTCTAGAGAATATAGGCGTAGTCTGCTCAGTCTCTCCTCATAGCACAATCCCCCATCCCAGGAATCAGTCTGGTGAACCTTTGTTGCGCTCCTTCAATGGCAAGTATATCCTTCCTTAGGAATGAAACTGTGCACAATACTCCAGGTGTGGTCTCATCGGGGCCCTATATAATTCACCGATTGACAGCAGTAATTTATGTAGACACAACAATGTGAGGAGACATTTCAGAAACTTCACCCTGAGAGGACAGACGCGAAACTCCAGTCAAACTAGTCGTGTATTTCTGATTCCGTTGTCTGGTCAGGTCAGGCAGTGTTTACAGAGCAGGCCATTCGCGAATACCAACAAATAAACTTGCATTTATACAGCGTCATTCACAGCCTCAGGACGTCCCAAAGCACTTTACAACCAACTTATCTAGCTTTCCCTTAAATGCATCGATGCTATTTGCCTCGACAACTCCATCATCATCAAAGGCAGTCCCTCGGAATCGAGGAAGACTTGCTTCCACTCTTAAAATGAGTCCTTGGGTGGCTGTACAGTCCAATACGAGAACCACAGACCCTGTCACAGGTGGGACAGATAGTCGTTGAGGGAAGGGGTGGGTGGGGAGTGTGGTTTGCCGCACGCTCTTTCTGCTGCCTGCGCTTGATCTCTGCATGCTCTCAGCGATGAAACTCGAGGTGCTCACCACCCTCCCGGATGCACTTCCTCCACTTAGGGCAGTCTATGGCCAGGTGCTCCCAGGTGTCAGTGGGGATGTTGCACTTATCAGGGAGGCTTTGAGGGTGTCCTTGAAACGGAGTTCCGAGTAGAGTGCTTACTTTGGGAATCTCGTGTCTGGCATGCGAACAATGTGGCCTGCCCAGCGGAGCTGATCAAGTGTGATCAGTGCTTCAATGCTGGGGATGTTGGCTTGGTCGAGGACACTAATGTTGGTGCATCTGTCCTCCCAGGGTGGTAGTTGCTTTCACACTGTCTGGGTAAAGACGTTTCTCCTCAATTCCGTATTGGATTTATTAGTGCCTATCTTATATTCACAGCACCTAGTTTTGAACTCCACCACAAGTGGAAACATTTTCTCTAGCGTCTGCCCTATCTAACCCTTTCATAATCTTAAAGGCCTCTATCGAGTCACCCCTCAGCCTTCTCTGTTCTGGAGAAAGGAGCCCCAGCCTGTTCAGTCTTTCCTGCCCAGTATAACCTCTCAGCGGACGGAAGCTATCAATGAAATTTGTGCACCGCGAGCCAGGACAGCAGATTGGGAGCAGATGTGGCTGCTGGATCAGGCAGCAACTCCGACTGAGCTCATTCTGGAAGGGAGTGGCAGGAGACGCCAATACCTCCAGAGTGAGATCATGGCTCAGAGCGCAACAAAGGATTACTGCAGGATGTCGGAACGCTCGACACAGTGGCAGATTAAAAGGCAGGCATCTATGAGAAAATTCAGTGGGCGCACTGTGCGCTGCACTTTCATATATTCTCGGCTAGAAATCTCTTGGTGGGACTCCCATCGCGCTGGTGTCTGAATCCTGATCTAAAGACAGTAGGTTTGATATGATTCAGCTTAGGCTGAGCATGTTCACCCAGCACCAAGTAAACCCGAGGCACCGAGCAAAAACGATGATGGGTACAAGCCACATAGGGGACGCACAGGCTCTGAGTTGACACATTTAGGGGACAAGGCCGGTGGAGCGGGAGGTTAGAATTGCTCCAGTTGCCGTGCGTAGTGAACTCTTACTGAGTGCGTTTAAGCTGTTATTCCATTGGACACTGTTGCTTCTTCCCCGAGGTTTTTCATATTCTTAAAATGAGCAGCAATACATTGGAGCAATTGTTTGCAGGGTGAGGCTGCTGTGGAAACAGCCAATGAAGGCTGTGTGTGTATGTGTCCATCGGCAGGCACTGAACACTGCTCGTTTATTTTGTGTTGTAGCTTGAGATGGACAAATACGCCTTCTGATTTATAGGCATGGTGTGTTAAGCGGAAAATTCGCTCCGTTTTCTACTTGTCTGATAGAAAGAACAGATGGTTTAACAGGAACAGCACAGCAGGGATTTCCTGCTCCCGGTACAGCGTCAAACTCCATCCATTACCAGCTCAGCAGAGGGAATAATTTGCATGGAATAAGAGGTGGCCTGGAGCCTATTGAACTGAAGCTCCACCTGCATGGCATGGAGTGTACCCAGTCCGAACCAAAGCACCAGGCAGCAGTGCACAATCCTGCCCCCCTCCGCACACAGTGACACGTGCCATGCCCCCCGCCGCACGCAGTGACATGTCCCATCCCCCCCTTCCCCCCGCACACAGTGACACGTCCCACCCCCACCCCCCCCGCACACAGTGACACGTCCCACCCCCCCTCCCCCCCGCACGCAGTGACATGTCCCATCCCCCCCTTCCCCCCGCACACAGTGACACGTCCCACCCCACCTCCCCCCCGCACACAGTGAGACGTCCCATCCCCCCCCGCCGCACACAGTGACACGTCCCTCCCCCCCGCACACAGTGACATGTCCCATCCCCCCTCCCCCCCGCACACAGTGAGACGTCCCACCCCCCCCCCGCACACAGTGACACGTCCAACCCCCCCTCCCCCCCCCGCACACAGTGAGACGTCCCATCCCCTCCCCCGCACACAGTGACACGTCCCACCCCCCCTCCCCCCCGCACACAGTGAGACGTCCCATCCCCCCCCCCCGCACATAGTGACATGTCCCATCCCCCCTCCCCCCCGCACACAGTGAGATGTCCCATCCCCCCCCCTGCACACAGTGACACGTCCCACCCCCCCTCCCCCCCGCACACAGTGAGACGTCCCATCCCCCCCCCCGCACACAGTGACACGTCCCACCCCCCCTCCCTCCCCGCACACAGTGACACGTCCCATCCCCCACCTCACACAGTGACACGTCCCATCCCCCACCTCACACAGTGACATGTCCCATCCCCCGCCCCGCACACAGTGACACGTCCCATCCCCCACCTCACACAGTGACATGTCCCATCCCCCCCCCCCCGCACACAGTGACACGTCCCATCCCCCCCCGCACACAGTGACACGTCCCATCCCCCACCTCACACAGTGACACGTCCCATCCCCCACCTCACACAGTGACATGTCCCATCCCCCACCTCACACAGTGACATGTCCCATCCCCCCCCCCCGCACACAGTGACACGTCCCATCCCCCACCTCACACAGTGACATGTCCCACCCCCCGCCCCGCACACAGTGACACGTCCCATCCCCCACCTCACACAGTGACATGTCCCATCCCCCACCTCACACAGTGACATGTCCCATCCCCCCCCCGCACACAGTGACATGTCCCATCCCCCCCCCCCGCACACAGTGACACGTCCCATCCCCCACCTCACACAGTGACACGTCCCATCCCCCGCCTCACACAGTGACATGTCCCATCCCCCACCCCGCACACAGTGACACGTCCCATCCCCCACCCCGCACACAGTGACACGTCCCATCCCCCACCTCACACAGTGACACGTCCCATCCCCCACCTCACACAGTGACACGTCCCATCCCCCACCCCGCACACAGTGACACGTCCCATCCCCCACCCCGCACACAGTGACACGTCCCATCCCCCCCCCGCACACAGTGACACGTCCCATCCCCCACCCCGCACACAGTGACACGTCCCATCCCCCACCTCACACAGTGAGACGTCCCATCCCCCACCTCACACAGTGACACGTCCCATCCCCCACCTCACACAGTGACACGTCCCATCCCCCACCTCACACAGTGACACGTCCCATCCCCCACCCCGCACACAGTGACACGTCCCATCCCCCACCTCACACAGTGACACGTCCCATCCCCCCCCCCCGCACACAGTGACACGTCCCATCCCCCACCCCGCACACAGTGAGACGTCCCATCCCCCACCCCGCACACAGTGACACGTTCCATCCCCCACTCCGCACACAGTGAGACATCCCATCCCCCACCCCGCATACAGTGACACGTCCCATCCCCCACCCCGCACACAGTGAGACGTCCCATCCCCCACCTCACACAGTGACACGTCCCATCCCCCACTCCGCACACAGTGAGACATCCCATCCCCCACCCCGCACACAGTGACACGTCCCATCCCCCACCCCGCACACAGTGACACGTCCCATCCCCCACCCCGCACACAGTGACACGTCCCATCCCCCACCTCACACAGTGACATGTCCCATCCCCCACCTCACACAGTCACACGTCCCATCCCCCACCTCACACAGTGACATGTCCCATCCCCCACGTCACACAGTGACACGTCCCATCCCCCACCCCGCACACAGTCACACGTCCCATCCACCCCTCCCCCACCACACAGTGAAACGATCCATCCCCACCGCACACATTGACACGCCCATCCCCCTCTGAACCCCAAATTATAATCATCGAACCATACACTAGGCATGGCCAAGACTGCACAGTCACAGAGAAACAAAGACTGCACTCTCCCCATCACAGAAACACAGACCCCACTCTCTCCATCACAAAAACACAGACTCCACTCTCCCCATCACAGAAACACAGACCCCACTCTCCCCATCACTGAAACACAGACCCCACCCTCCCCATCACTGAAACACAGACCCCACCCTCCCCATCACAGAAACACAGACCCCATTCTCCCTATCACAGAAACACAGATCCAACTCTCCCCATCACAGAAACACAGACCCCACCCTCCCCATCACAGAAACACAGAGCCATCTCTCCCCATCACAGAAACACAGACCCCACTCTCCCCATCACAGAAACACAGACCCCACCCTCCCCATCACAGAAACACAGACCCCACCCTCCCCATCACAGAAACACAGACCCAACTCTCCCCATCATGGAAACACAGACCCCACTCTTGCCATCACAGAAACACAGACCCCACCCTCCCCATCACAGAAACACAGACCCCATTCTCCCTATCACAGAAACACAGATCCAACTCTCCCCATCACAGAAACACAGACCCCACCCTCCCCATCACAGAAACACAGAGCCATCTCTCCCCATCACAGAAACACAGACCCCACTCTCCCCATCACAGAAACACAGACCCCAGTCTCCCCATCACAGAAACACAGACCCCACTCTTCCCATCACAGAAACACAGACCCCATTCTCCCCATCACAGAAACACAGACCCCCTTCAGGGAACTGTGTCAGTATAGGCTTGGCATTCATTGGCCCTCCCGGTGATTGGAGTCCATGTCGGTTGAATAAATCCATGCTCCACAGGGTCAGGTACATGCAGGAACTCCAGCTCCTCAGCCTCTGCAGAGCAGTTCAACACTAAGAGGACAAGCCGAGCTGTTCTTGGTCAGGGAAGCTGACCGTATCCGCACTATCTGCAGAAACAATTCTAATTACACTGTGTGAGGTCAAGTCCGAGCACCCTTGTCAAAGACTCGGAACCCCTGCTATCAGGAGAATGCCTCTCCGTCCAGCACTCAAAGGATGCCGACTGTGGGAAATAGAAGGGAGGACATATTTCCCTGATTCATTTATCACTGGGGCAGGATAGTCCACATGGTGGTAAATCATCTGGCATTGAGCCCTTTGACAGGAAAATGGAGTGAGGGGGCACAAAGAGGCATGGGCACGATCACCTGGGCTCCACCTAAAAATCAACTGGGGAGGAAGGGGTCGGGAGTGAGGACTAAGTGTGTGAATTGTGCACATGTGTGAGTTTGCATTTTGTGTGTGTCTGTGTTTTATGGCCAATATGAGTGAATTTGTGCTTTTGTGTTTGTAAGCTACTGCGTCAGTTTGTGAGTTACAGTGTGTGTGTGTTACTGAGGGAGTGTGTGTGTGTATGAAATACTGGGAGTGTGTGTGTGTGTATGAAGTACTGGGAGTGTGTGTGCGTATATGAAGTACTGGGTGTGTGTGTGTGTGTGTATATGAAGTACTGGGAGTGTGTGTGTGTGTGTATATGAAGTACTGGGAGTGTGTGTGTGTGTGTATGTGAAGTACTGGGAGTGTGTGTGTGCGTATATGAAGTACTGAGAGTGTGTGTTTGCGTCCGTGAGTTTGAGTTGCTGTGAGTGTGTCTTTGTGAGTTACTGTGAATATGTGTGTAAAATACTGTGTCAATGAGTGAGTTAAAATGTGTGTGTGTTTGTGAGTGTGAGTTACTGTGAGTGTGCATTCAAGTTACTGAGTATGTAGTTACAGTTAAACATAAGAAATAGGAGCAGGAGTAGTCCATTCGACCCCTCGAGCCTGCTCCGCCATTCAATAAGATCATGGCTGATCTTCTACCTCAACTCCACTTTCCTGCAGTATCCCCATATCCCTTAATTCCCATAATAGACAAAAATCTGTCAATCTCTGTCTGGAATATACTCAAAGACTGAGCCTCCACAGCCCTCTGGGGTAAAGAATTCCAGAGATTCACCACCCTCTGAGTGAAGACATTTCTCCTCATCTCAGTCCTAAATGGCCGACCCCTTATTCTGAGATTGTGACCCCTGATTCTAGACACCTCAGCCAGGGGAAACATCCTCCCTGCATCTACCTTGTCAAGCCCTGTCAAGAGGCATATAAATTGGCCAGAAAAAGCAGCAAACCTGAGGACTGGGAGAAATTTAGAATTCAGCAGAGGAGGAGTAAGGGTTTAATTAGGAGGGGGGAAATAGAGTATGAGAGTAAGCTTGCAGGGAACATAAAAACTGACTGTAAAAGCTTCTATAGATATGTGATGAGAAAAAGATTAGTGAAGACTAATGTAGGTCCCTTGCAGTCAGAATCAGGTAAATTCATAATGGGGAACAAGGAAATGGCAGACCAATTGAACAAATACTTTGGTTCTGTCTTCACTAAGGAAGACACGAATAACCTCCCGAAAATACTAGGGGACCGACCGAGGATCTGGCGAGAAGGGGGAACTGAGGCAAATCCTTATTAGTCAGGAAATGGTGTTAGGAAATTGAAAGGACTGAAGGCCGATAAATCCCCAGAGTACTTAAGGAAGTGGCCCTAGAAATAGCAGATGCATTGGTGGTCATTTTCCAACATTCCATGGACTCTGGATCAGTTCCTATGGATTGGAGGGTAGCTAATGTAACCCCACTTTTTAAAAAAAGGAGGGAGAGAGGTTAGCCTGACATCAGTGGTGGGGAAAATGCTGGAGTCAATTATTAAAGATGTAATAGCAGCGCATTTGGAAAGCAGTGACAGGATCAGTCCAGTCAGCATGGTTTTATGAAAGGGAAATCATGCTTGACAAATCTGCTAGAGTTTTTTGAGGATGTAACTAGTAGAGTGGACAAGGGAGAACCAGTGGATGTGGTGTATTTGGACTTTCAAAAGGCTTTTGACAAGGTCCCGCACAAGAGATTGGTGTGCAAAATTAAGACACATGGTATTGAGGCTAATGTATTGACGTGGATTGAGAACTGGTTGGCAGATAGGAAGCATAAAGTGGGAATAAATGGGTCCTTTTCAGAATGGCAGGCAGTGGCTAGTGGGGTGCCGCAGGGCTCAGTGCTGGGATCCCAGCTATTTACAATATACATTAATGATTTAGATGAAGGAATTGAATGTAATATCTCCAAGTTTGCAGATGACACTAAGCTGGGTGGCGGTGTGAGCTGTGAGGAGGATGCTAGGAGGCTGCAGGATGACTTGGACAGATTAGGTGAATGGGCAAATGTATGACAGATGCAGTATAATGTGGATAAATGTGAGGTTATCCACTTTGGTGGCAAAAACAGGAAGGCAGATTATTATCTGAATGGTGACAGATTAGAAAAAGGGAAGGTGCAACGAGATCTGGGTGTCATGGTACATCAATCATTGAAGGTAGGCATGCAGGTACAGCAGGCGGTGAAGAAGGCAAATGGCATGCTGGCCTTCATAGCGAGGGGGTTTGAGTATAGGAGCAGGGAGGTCTTACTGCAGTTGTACAGGGCCTTGATGAGACCACACCTTGAGTATTGTGTTCAGTTTTGGTCTCCTAATCTGAGGAAGGATGTGCTTGCTATTGAGGGAGTGCAGCGAAGGTTCACCAGACTGATTCCCAGGATGGCAGGACTGACATATGAGGAGAGACTGGATCGGCTAGGCTTATACTCAATGGAATTTAGAAGAATGAGAGGGGATCTCATAGAAACATATAAAATTCTGACAGGACTGGACAGGTTAGATGCAGGCAGAATGTTCCCGATGTTGGGGAAGTCCAGAACCAGGGGACACCATCTAAAGATAAGGGGTAAGCCATATAGGACCGAGATGAGGAGAAACTTTTTAACCCAGAGAATTGTGAACCTGTGGAATTCTCTGCCACAGAAAGTTGTTGAGTCCAGTTTATTGGACATATTCAAAAGGGAGGCCCTTACGGCTAAAGGGATCAGGGGGTACTGAGGTTGAATGATCAGCCATGTTCATATTGAATGGCAGTGCAGGCTCGAAGGGCCAAATGGCCTACTCCTGCACCTATTTTCTATGTTTCTAAGCCCTGTAAGAATTTTGTATGTTTCAATGAGATCACCTCTCATTCTTCTGAACTGTAGAGAATATAGGCCTAGTCTACTCAATCTCTCCTCAGAGGACAATCCCACCATCCCAGGAATCAGTCTGATGAACCTTAGTTGCACTCCCTCTACGGCAAGTATATCCTTCCTTAGATAAGGAGACCAAAACTGTACACAGTACTCCAGGTGTGGTCTCACCAGGGCCCTATATAATTGCAGTAAGACGTCTTTAATCTTATACTCAAATCCTCTTGCAATAAAGGTCAACATACCATTTGCTTTCTTTATTGCTTGCTGTAGCTGCATGTTAGCTTTCAGTGATTCGTGTACAAGGTCTCCCAGGTCCCTCTGAACACCAACATTTCCCAATCTCTTACCTTTTAAAAAATACTCTGCTTTTCTATTTTTCCTGCCAAAGTGGATAACTTCACATTTCCCCACATTATATTCCATTTGCCATGTTGTTGCCCACTCACTTAGCCTGTCTATATCCCCTTGAAACCTCTTTGCATTCTCCTCACAACTTACATTTCCACCTAACTTTGTATCTTTAGCAAACTTGGATATATTACATTTGGTCCCCTCATCCAAATCATTGATATAGATTGTGACTAGCTGGGGCCCAGCACCGATCCTTGTGGTACCCCACTAGTTACAGTCTGCCAACCCGAAAATGACCAGTTTATTCCTACTCTCTGTTTTCTGTCTGTTAACCAATCCTCAATCCATGCTAGTAAATTACCCCCAATCCCATGAGCCTACAACCTAGAGTTTTGTAAGAGGTTATTCTGTTTAATAACCTCTTGTGTGGCACCTTATCGAATGCCTTCTGAAACTCCAAATATACTATATCCACTGGTTCCCCTTTATTTATTCTGCCAGCTACAACCTCAAAAAACTCTTAACAGATTAACATGATTTCCCTTTCATAACTCCGTGTTGACTCAGCCCAATCCTATTATTATTTTCCAAGTGCCCTGTTACCACGTCCTTAATAATAGCATTTTCCCTACTACTGATGTCACGCTAACTGGTCTGTCGTTCCCAGTTTTCTCTCTCTCTCCTTTCTTAAATAGTGGATGTTACATTAGCTACCTTCCAATCCGCGGGAACCATTCTAGAATCTATGGAATTTTGGACGATGACAACCAATGCATCCGCTATCTCTACTGCCACCTCTTACAAAACTCTAGGTTGTAGGCCATCAGGGCCAGGGGATTTATCGTCTTTCAGTCCCAATAGTTTCCCCAGTACTTTCTTTTTTACTAATACTAATTTCTTTCAGTTCCCTGTTCTCGCTAGATCCTTGGTTCTCCACTATTTCCTGGAGGTTTTTTTGCGTCTTCTTCTCTGAAGACGGACACAAAGGGGGCAAAATTATGCCGCGACCCAATTGTGAGGAGAAGCAGTCAGCTTCAGGGGCCAGGAATTTTAGCGCCCGGCACAGAACTGCCCTTACTACCCCTGAAAGGAAGCAGCACGCTATCTCTGGCGCTCCGCATCCTGTAGGGGTGGGTCCCAGACCACTGAGGGAAGCGAATGCTCCACGTCGCACTGACGCACTTCAACGCACCAAGGCCACCAGGGCACCCAAGGGTCAGCCAACAAAAAAAAAAAAGTGGCCCGAGGGATGGTGCCCTCCCCTTTAATCACTGCCCACGAAAGTGGATGTCGGCCAGCTTCACGACATCCGGGGGGGAGGCGCTAATGTGGCTATAAAAGGGGCAATTTTAAGAATTTGGAACAGGAGTAGGCCATTTGGCCACTCGAGCCTGCTCCGCCATTCGATAAGGTCATGGCTGATCTGATCATGGACTCAGCTCCACTTACCTGCCCGCTCCCCATAACCCTTTACTCCCTTATCACTCAAAAATATGTCTATCTCTGCCTTAAATATATTCAATGACCCCGCCCCCAGCCTCCACAGCTCTTTGAGGCAGAGAATTCCACAGATTTATGACCCTCTGAGAGAAGAAATTCCTCCTCATCTCAATTTTAAATGGGAAATCCCTTATTCTGAAACTATGCCCCCTAGTTCTAGATTCCCCCATGAGTGGAACTATCCTCTCTGCATCTACCTTGTCGAGCCCCCTCAGTATCTTATACGTTTCAATGAGATCACCTCTCATTCTTCTAAACTCCAGTGAGTATAGGCCCAACCTGCTCAACCTTTCTTCATAAATCAACCCCTTCATCTGCGGAATCAACCGAGTGAACCTTCTCTGAACTGCCTCCAATGCAAGTATATCCTTCCTTAAATACGGAGACCACAACTTTACACAGTACTCCAGGTGTGGCCTCACCAATACCCTGTACAGTTGTAGCAGGACTTCTCTGCTTTTATACTCTATCCCCCTTGCAATAAAGGCCAACATTCCATTTGTCTTCCTGATTACTTGCTGTACCTGCATACTAACTTTTTGTGTTTCATGTACAAGGACCCCCAGGTCCCTCTGTACTGCAGCATTTTGTAATTTAAATAATAATTTGCTTTGTTATTTTTCCTGCCAAAATGGATAACCTCACATTTTCCCACATTATACTCCATCTGCCAAATTTTTGCCCACTCTCTTAGCCTGTCTATATCCCTTTGCAGATTTTTGTGTCCTCCTCACAATTTGCTTTCCCACCCATCTTTGTATCATCAGCAAACTTGGTTCCATTACACTCGGTCCCTTCATCCAAGTCATTAATATAGATTGTAAATAGTTGAGGCCCCAGCACCGATCCCAATTTCGCCCCCAAAGTATTTGTTCAATTTCTTTGCCATTTCCTTGTTCCCCATTATAATTTCTCCTGTCTTAACCTGTATGGGACACACCTTAGTTCATCTTTTCCTTTTTACATACCTATAGAAGCTTTAAATTCTGTATTTATGTCCCTCGCTAATTTACTCTCAAATTATGTTTTCTCTTTATCAATTTTTTGGTCTTTGCTGAATTCTAAAATCTTTCCAATTCTGAGGCTTCCTGCTCTTTTTGGCAACATTATAAACCTCTTCCTTTGATCTAATGTGTTAGTGTGTGTGGGTTACTGTAGGTGTGTTGTATCCGTTACTGTGAGTGTGTGTATGGGTTACTGTGAGTGTGTGTATGGGTTACTGTGTGTTTGTGAGTTACTGTGAGTGTGTGTTTGAGTGAGTTACTGCGATTTTGAGTTACTGTGAATGTATGTTTGAGTGAGTTACTGTGACTTTGAATTACCGTGAGTATGTGTTTGAGTTACTGTGACTTTGAGTTATCGTGAGTGTGTGTTTGAGTGAGTTACTGTGACTTTGAGTTACCGTGAGTATGTGTTTGAGTTACTGTGACTTTGAGTTATCGTGAGTGTGTGTTTTTCTGTCAGTGGTACAAGTGTGTGAATTGGATAATGTGTCTCTCGTGTGCTTCTCCAGTCGATGTGAAGGTTGAAGCAGGCAGGAATCACTGAGCTGCTGCATTCGCAGGGAGTGAGTGAATGTATCACGTAACGGTTAGAATCAAATCTTGCTAACCGTTTTCTGTTGGCCCTTCTGATCTTCTGGCCAGTTGGTTTTGATGATTGCATGACCCCTCGCTCGGGCAGACTTCCTCCCCATATCTAACGCTCTGTCTTTCGGCGCCTTTTCTCTTTGCCCAGACAGTGGCAGGATTGTTCCTCTGATTCCATCCCCGATCTATGATTCATCAGAAATCCTCTTAATTCCTGCCCACTCGGGACCCGGGTTTAACGAACACATCTCCTGCTTTTTGCTAAATGAGTAAGAGCCTGGGATAGTGATTCAGTCTCACACAGTTTCTAATAGACGGTGAGTTGCCACATTCTGTAATCCAGCTTGTCCAGCTTGAATATACATCTTCCGTGCCTGCACTTTATTTTTAAGATCTATGCGAATTCACTTAATTTGAAACAATAGCACACGAGCATTACTCATTTCCAAATTCTTTCTGTGGAAAGAATTATGAAAAATACCATAAGGTGACAGTTATTGTTTATGATTTATTGCGAATATGTGTTTGAGGTATGTGTGAGCTACTGTGTGTATCACTGGGCTGGGCGGGGGTATACCGGGGGTATTGTAGTGGGGTCAGTGTCACTGGGCGGGGTATAAAGGGGGTATTGTAGCAGGGTCAGTGTCACTGGGCGGGGTATAAAGAGGGTATTGTAGCGGGCTCAGTCACTGGGCGGGATATAAAGTGGGTATTGTAGCGGGGTCAGTGTCACTGGGTGGGATATAAAGTGAGTATTGTAGCAGGGTCAGTGTCACTGGGCGGGGTATAAAGTGGGTATTGTAGCGGGGTCAGTGTCACTGGGCGGGGTATAAAGAGGGTATTGTAGCGGGCTCAGTCACTGGGCGGGATATAAAGTGGGTATTGTAGCGGGGTCAGTGTCACTGGGCGGGGTATAAAGTGGGTATTGTAGCGGGGTCAGTGTCACTGGGCGGGATATAAAGTGAGTATTGTAGCGGGGTCAGTGTCACTGGGCGGGGTATAAAGTGGGTATTGTAGCGGGGTCAGTGTCACTGGGCGGGATATAAAGTGAGTATTGTAGCGGGGTCAGTGTCACTGGGCGGGGTATAAAGTGAGTATTGTAGCGGGGTCAGTGTCACTGGGCGGGGTATAAAGTGGGTATTGTAGCGGGCTCAGTCACTGGATGGGATATAAAGTGGGTATTGTAGCGGGGTCAGTGTCACTGGGCGGGGGTGTAAAGGGGGTATTGTAGCGGGCTCAGTCACTGGGCGGGATATAAAGTGGGTATTGTAGCGGGGTCAGTGTCACTGGGCGGGATATAAAGGGGGTATTGTAGCGGGATCAGTGTCACTGGGCGGGGCGGGGGTATAAGGAGGGTATTGTAGCGGGGTCAGTGTCATTGGGCGGGGCGGGGGTATAAGGGGGGTATTGTAGCGGGGTCAGTGTCACTGGGCGGGGTATAAAGTGGGTATTGTAGCGGGGTCAGTGTCACTGGGCGGGGTATAAAGTGGGTATTGTAGCGGGCTCAGTCACTGGACGGGATATAAAGTGGGTATTGTAGCGGGGTCAGTGTCACTGGGCGGGGGTGTAAAGGGGGTATTGTAGCGGGCTCAGTCACTGGGCGGGATATAAAGTGGGTATTGTAGCGGGGTCAGTGTCACTGGGCGGGATATAAAGGGGGTATTGTAGCGGGATCAGTGTCACTGGGCGGGGCGGGGGTATAAGGAGGGTATTGTAGCGGGGTCAGTGTCATTGGGCGGGGCGGGGGTATAAGGGGGGTATTGTAGCGGGGTCAGTGTCACTGGGCGGGGTATAAAGGGGGTATTGTAGCGGGAGCAGTGTCACTGGGCGGGGCGGGGGTATAAGGGGGGTATTGTAGCGGGGTCAGTGTCACTGGGCGGGGTATAACGGGTATTGTAGTGGGCTCAGTGTCATTGGGCGGGGTTATAATGGTGGTATTGAAGCGGGGGTCAGTGTCACTGGGCGGGTATAGTGGGGTTATTGCAGCGGGCTCAGTGTCATTGGGCAGGGTATAAAGGGGGTATAAAGGGGGTATTGTAGTGGGCTCAGTGTCACTGGGCGAGGCAGGGTATAACAGGGGTATTGTAGTGGGCTCAGTGTCACTGGGCGAGGCAGGGTATAACAGGGGTATTGTAGTGGGCTCAGTGTCACTGGGCGAGGCAGGGTATAACAGGGGTATTGTAGTGGGCTCAGTGTCACTGGGCGGGGCGGGGGTATAAAGGAGGTATTGTAGCGGGCTCAGTGTCACTGGGCAGGGTATAAAGGGGGTATTGTAGTGGGCTCAGTGCCACTGGGCGGAGTATAAAGGAGGTATTATAGCGGGCTCAGTGTCACTGGGCGGGGTATAAAGGGGGTATTGTAGTGGGCTCAGTGTCACTGGGCGGGGTGGGGGTATAAAGTGGGTTATTGTAGCGGGGTCAGTTACTGGGCGGTGTAGTGTCCTTTCTTTCGTTCTAATATTTCCATGTGTGAGTTTGTGTTGAAAGAATTGCCAATCCAGCATCACAAACAGCTCCGCATCACAAATAGTCCAAGCTTTGCTTCGAGCCTTGGGAGCAAATTACTGCCTCCTGTTCTGGAAAGCGGGCAGCATTAGTTTTAGTAGCAGTGGGCTCAGTTCTAATCCCAGTAATGGCACAGGGAAAGTTTTTCCATTCTCTAACAACATCGGCATGACTTTCAGTCACAAATGAAAATGCAGACTCTGTCTCGGTTTGCACAAGTCTGGATCCAGCACTCTCACTGTTTCCATGGGAACCGTGGTCAGGTGCCATGTTTCAACACGTTTAAGTGGTGTCAGCTCCGTGGGTCACAGTCTCGCCTCTGATGCAGAAGCTGGGGAGGGTTCAAACCTGATTCTTGGCTGGAGCAAATAATGCAGCCTATCACTCCCCTCCAACCAAGGAGGTGTTAGAAATGTTTACCTCCCTGTTCTGCTGGGGTGTTTTGCGTAAAAGAAATTCCATGACACTGGGGGATCAGGGACTTCTCTCAGTGTCCTGGTCAATGTTCATCCCTCAAAAAACACCACCGAAATCAGATTAACTGATTCTTAATGATTTGCTGTTTGTTGGAATTTGCTATGTGCAAATTGGCTGCCGTGTTTGCCTACTGAACAGCAGTGATTACTCTGCAAAAGTGATTCGTTGCTTTGAACATTTTGAGAGGTCCTGAGGATGTCAAAGGCACTGTATACTCCAGTGAAGTACTGAGGGAGTGCTGCACTGTCGAAGGGGCAGAACTGAGGGAGCGTTGCACTGTTGGAGGGGCAGTACTGAGGGAGTGCTGCACTGTCGGAGGGGCAGTACTGAGGGAGTGCTGCACTGTCGGAGGGGCAGTACTGAGGGAGTGCTGCACTGTCGAAGGGGCAGAACTGAGGGAGTGTTGCACTGTTGGAGGGGCAGTACTGAGAGAGTACCACACTGTCGGAGGGGCAGTACTGAGGGAGCGCTGCACTGTCGGAGGGGCAGTACTGAGGGAGTGTTGCACTGTCGGAGGAGCAGTACTGAGGGAGTGTTGCACTGTCGGAGGAGCAGTACTGAGGGAGTGTTGCATTGTTGGAGGAGCAGTACTGAGGGAGGGGCAATACTGAGAGGAGCGTTGCACTTCGGAGAGGTAGTACTGAGGGACCGTTGCACTGTCGGAGGGGGCAGTAGTGAGGGAGTGCTGCACTGTAGGAGGGGGCAGTAGTGAGGGAGTGCTGCACTGTCAGATCGGGCAGTAGTGAGGGAGCGTTGCACTTTTGGAGAAGCAGTATGAGGGAGCACTGCACTATTGGAGGGGGCCGTCTTTTGGATGAGATATTAAACCGAGGCCCGTCTGCCCCCTCAGGTGGTGTACAAGGTCCCATGGCACTATTCAAAGCAGGGCATGACCAACACTTATCCCTTAAACAACATCACTAAAACAGATTATCTGGTCATTATCAAATTGCTGTTTGTGGGAGCTTGCTCTGCACAAATTGGTTCCCACATTTCCTACATTACAACAGTGTCTATGCCTCAAAAGTACTTCATTGACTGTTCAGTGCTTTGGGATGTCCTGAGATCATAAAAGCTATATAAATGCAAGTGCTTTTTTTTCTTTCTTTATCAATGCAAGAACTTTCTTTATTTGACAAACAATCCCCATCTTCCCCAATCTTCTGTTATCTCCCTCTCTGTTGTATCAATACAACAGTGGTCAGTGATACTCAAGTTCTCTCTCCTGTTTCTCCTGCCCCCTCACTGTGTTGTATACTCCTCGGGTGTTCTTCGTTAAGTTGAAATAGCCCAGTGTTGAACCGCAACACAACAGGAAACAGAGTTCTGACGAAGGGTCATCGACCTGAAACGTTAACTCTGTTCCTCTCTCCACAGATGCTACCTGACCTGCTGAGTATTTCCAGCATTTTCTGTTTTTACACCAGGAAAACTCCCTGCTCTTCTTCAAATAGTGCCATGGGATCTTCTACATCCACCTGCCTCAGCCCATCTGCTGCTAAACCTTCATTCATGCCTTCATCACCTCCAGACTCAATGATTCCAATACTCTCCTGCCTGGCCTCCCATTCTCCATTCTCACTAAACTTCAACTCATCCAAAACTCTGCTGCCCACATCATAACTCACATCAAGTCTGCCGGGTGTTTGTTTCCCACTCTACTTTGTTGCATAGACCTCGGGAATTACAGGAAGGACTCCACGTAATGCAAAGTTTAGGCTTAAACCCAATTGTTAGTTTTATTACACAAAAAACAACTAAAAATGACAAAACAAGACTTCTAAGAGAATTGACCGAAGACATACAATCACCCATCCAGCCAGTTGCTGCTGTTGTCGATTGTAGTCTTGTGGTCGTTGGTTCCATGACCGGTTGTTCCTCTCCGATGTTCCCTCCTTCTCGTTCTGCTTGTCGATCGTAGTCTTCCTTCTTGTTCTTCTGAGCTGCTGTTCTCAGCTCTTACATATATATCCATTTGATGAATACATCTCCTGCTGGGCTGCTTCTCAGTTAATGAGTCTGGACCAGTCTTGATGGCTGTGATGATCTGTTTGGATGGCTGTGATGATGGGTTTGGATGGCCACAACTTGCACACGGAGTCGACAGGGCAAAAGATAACTCCTTATCTTTTAGAAACATAGAAACATAGAAATTTACAACGCAGAAGGAGGCCATTTCGGCCTTTCGTGTCCGCACCGGCCGACAAAGAGCCACACGGCCCTTGGTCAGCAGCCCTAAAGGTTACATACAAACCCATGTACAATGACAGAACGGCAAAGAGCACCCAGCCCAACCAGTCCGCCCCACACCACAGCAACATCCCTTACACTAAAAACATCTACACTCCACCCCAACCAGAGCCATGTGATCTCCTGGGAGAGGCAAAAACCAGATAAAAACCCAGGCCAATTTAGGGAGAAAAAAATCTGGGAAAATTCCTCTCCGACCCATCCAGGCGTTCGAAACTAGTCCAGGAGATCACCCTGGCTGTATTCTATTCCCTGCAATACTTACCATTATATCTGCGCCAACCAACAAAAGGTCATCCAGTCTAATCCCACTTACCAGCTCTAGGTCTGTAACCCTGCAGGTTACGGCACTTTAAGTGCCCTTCCAACCATCTCTTAAAAGTGGTGAGGGTTTCTGCATCCACCACTCTTCCAGGCAGCGAGTTCCAGATCCCCACAACCCTCTGTGTAAAGAAGTCCCCCTAAAATCCCCTCTAAACCTTCCACCAACCACCTTAAAACTATGCCCCCTCGTAATAGCCCCCTCCACTAATGGAAATAGACCCTTACTATCCACTATGTCCAGGCCCCTCAATATTTTGTACACCTCGATGAGGTCTCCTCCCAACCTCCTCTGTTCCAATGAGAACAAACCCAGCCTATCCAATCTGTCCTCATAACTAAGATTCCCCATTCCAGGCAGCATCCTAGTAAATCTCCTCTGCACCCTCTCTAGTGCAATCACGTCCTTCCTATAATACGGCGACCAGAACTGCACGCAGTACTCCAACTGTGGCCTAACCAAAGTATTATACAATTTAAGCACAACCTCCCTGCTCTTATATTCTATGCCTCGGCCAATAAAGGCAAGCATTCCATATGCCTTCTTAATCACCTTATCCATCTGGCCTGCTACTTTCAGGGATCTATGGACAAGCACTCCAAGGTCCCTTTGTTCATCTACACTATTAAGTGGCCTACCGCTTAATGTGTATACTCTTTCCTTATTAGCCCTCCCAAAGTGCATTACCTTACACTTCTCTGAATTAAATTCCATTTGCCACTGCTCTGCCCACCTGACCAGTAGATTGATATCCTCCTGCAGCCCATGACTTTCCTCTTCATATTAAACACACAGTCAATTTTAATGTCGTCTGCAAACTTCTTAATCATATTTCCTATTCAAATCTAAATCGTTGATATATACCACAAAAAGCAAGGGACCCAGTACTGAGCCCTGCGGAACCCCACCGGAAACATCCTTCCAGTCACAAAAACATCCATCAATCATTTCCCTTTGCTTCCTACCTCCAAGCCAATTTTGGAACCAACTTGCCGCTTTGCCCTATATCCCATGGGCTTTAACCTTCATGACTAATCTACCATGCGGGACCTTATCAAAAGCCTTGCTAAAGTCCATATATACTACATCGTATCCACTACCCTCATCGACCCTCTTGGTTACCTCCTCAAAAAATTCAGTCAGGTTAGTCAAACATGATCTTCCCTTAACACATCCGTGCTGACTCCCTCATTGATCCTTGCCTGTCCAAATGCAGATTTATTCTGTCTTTCAGGATTTTTTCCTTGTTATCCAAAAATGCATGCCTTGTGGGATTCTTTGTTGTCCTGGATTTTCGCAGACTTGTAGTCTCCATAAGGAACTGTTTTTTTCCCTTCCGGCCAGTCAATCTGCTTGATTGTATCAAACTCTTTGTCTCGATATTTAATCGGGTCTCGCTCCTGACCGCAGAAATTGCATTAATCAGTGATGAGTCATTCCCTGCCCCAAGCTGGCGCTCTTTTCTCCCACCCAAGCAGTCCTAAAGGTTTCTTTTGAACTATTTTAGTCAGTGGCCTCTTGCTGTGCCTCGATCATGAAAATGTGTAAATCTTACAAGTCCCGTTCACCCATCGCTCCCGTGCTCACTGAAGCCGGTCTGGCAGTGCCTTGACTTTAAACTTCTCATCCTTGTTTTAAAATCCCTCCATTGTCTCACCCCTCCCTACCTCTGTCATTACCTTCAGCCCTGCAAACTGCCCTCTGAAATCTCAGCATTCCTCCAATTCTGGCTTCTTTGCAACCCCGATTTCCCTCGCCCCGCTATTGGCAGCCGTGCCTTCAGCCGCCTAGGCCCAAAGTTCTGGAAGACCCTCCCTAAACTTTTGTGCCTTTCTACATCTCTCTCCTTCTTTAAGACACTCCTTAAAACCAACCTCTTTTTTAACACGCTTTTAGTCACCTATCCCACTGTCTCCTTTTCTCAGCATCCGTTTTTGCCTGATTACACTCCTGTGAATCACCTTGGGACGTTTTTCTACATTTAAGGCCCTGCATTAATGCAGGTTGTTGTTGCCAAGGTAACTTAGATGGTTTATACTGGTGGGTGAATCGAAGGCAAGAGGCCATGTGCTCAAAACAAGCAGCAGATACAGAAAGGGGAGTTGTGAAGAAATGCTATTGGTGCTTGAAGCTAAATTGCTGACTGGATTCAAAAATGTGCTGGATAAATACTGAAAGGAGAATATAAAAAGGAGGGCGGAGACAGCTGGAAAGTGGGAGTGTGTAAAAGTAGCCTGGAGAGGCTCACTCCAGCAAAGGTGTGTGAAGGGCCAAATGGTCTCCTGCTGCTCCTGCTTACCGTTTCAGTCTGTCTTCTGTTCCTGTTTCCAGGAGGAGAGCTGGATCAGTGAGAGGATGAAGAAGCTGAAAGACAACTCCTCTGCGGACATCAGTGACCTGCAGGACAAGCTGAAGTTGCTGCAGAAACACCAGGCCTTTGAGGCAGAGATCCTGGCCCACCAGGCCATTATTACAAGTGTGACTGGGGTAAGGAATACCTTCCTTTCTCTCAATCTGCAAGACGGCAGTTACCCTCAGCGCGATGAAATTGGTGAGTTGCGAGTGTTGCACGGACTGTATTGTGTGAGGCTCCCACCCTCGGCCCAAACCTGTCCCGCTTCAACACATGTTTCCCATGGTGGGACACCTTCCCTGTCTCTCTCTCCAGGGAGCAGCCCCTCAGGGAGCTCGGCACAACCTGGCGCAGTCCCATCAGCTGCAAGCTGCTTCTTCCCGGTAAAATGAAGGAGTACTTTAAGCAGAGAGTACATCCCCCAGGATTTCTTCTTCCTTTGCGCATATCAGGGGCGCATTGTACTCTCTGGGGGTGCAATTGCCCCTTTTTATAAGCGTGATAGCGCCTCCGGAGGGCGCTAACAGTTTTCGCCCGGGGGAGGGGGACACTATCACCTCCCGGGAAATAGCCCGGGAGTTTGCAGAGGTGTTGCCACGGCGCTACCACGCCCCGCGGTTAGCACCCTGGCCCGCCATGCAACCGTGATTACGTCATCGCCGTGCATAGCCACCCCGCGCCGACCCCTTACCGCCCTGCAGGTGAAAGTGCGCCGCAGGTCGCGAACCTGGCCGACATTCGCTCTTGGAGCGGTGCTTAAAGGGGAGGGCGCCACGCCCCAGGCTGCCATCTTTTTTTGTCGGCCGATTCTCGCATCGGTTCGACGATGGCAACCCTAGTGTGCTCCGGGCCGCCATCATGTGGAGGCCATCAGAGGCCATGCAGAGTACACAGCGGCCTTCCCCTTTAAGCAAAGGGGAGGTGTGTTGAAGCATATCAGCTCCACATAGCACTTGACTCCCCGCCCCAGAAGCGCTCCGGTTACCGTCCCCAAAGGAAGTGCAGCGCGGGAGATAGTGCTCCGCTTCCTTTCAGGGGCGGTACCTCCGCGCTGGGCGCTAAAAGTCACGGCCCCAGAAGGTTAGCGACCCCAATCTCGCCCCCTCCATGCCATGCTGTACTTTGTGAATGTCCCTGTACATCCTGTGTCATGCATTGTTTAATTCATGCCACATAGTACTTCCTGTCCTGTGCAATACCTCCGTGTCAGCTGTGGCTCACTGAGCAACACTTTCGCCTTAATCAGACTTTGCTGGTTCAAGTCCCACTTCAGAGATTTGAGTACATAATCCAAGCTGACACGCTAGAGGGAGCACTGCACTGTCAGAGGTGACGTCTTTCAGATGAGACATTAAACCGAGGCCCCCTCTGCCATCTCGGATGGACGTGAAAGATCCCAATACACTATTCGAAGAAGAGCAAGGGAGTTCTCCCGGTATCCTGGTCAATATTTATCCCTCAACCAACATCACTAAAACAGGATTATCTGGTCATTATCACAGTGATGTTGTGGGAGCTTGCTGTGCCATGTTTCCTACATTACAACTGCGACTACATTTCATTGGGTGTTATGCGCTTTGGGTCCTGAGGTTGTGAAAGGTGCTACATAAATGCAAGCTTTTCTCTTTGGGTCCCCCGTATCTCTTGTGACACAGTACTTCCTGTATTGCTGCTGCTTCCTGTGTTTTCTGTCACCCCTGTCTAGTTGTGTTGCTTTGAAGACGTTCCCCTCACTAAGTCCCTTGAATTTACACCAATACAGACAGGTGAGCTGCTGCTGTCTGGCCACCACCCCAAATCCAGCGAGATCCGTCGCGGTACGAGGATGCTGCTGGAGCATTGGGAGCAGCTGAAGATCACTGCGGCTGCACGCGGAAAAATGTTGGAGGGTAACCGGGACTTCCTAGAATTCCTGCAGAAAGTTGAACAGGTTGAAGCATGGATCAGAGAAAAGGTAGGAGCGGTGGGCATTCTCCATAGAATGGTCACGACATTTGGTGGGTGAGCACACAGGTACTGGGCTTCACATTCATTGGCCCGAAAATTGCGGCCTGGCTGGGTGTGTGCGATGTGTGCTCGCACCCGAAGAGACCTCGCAAATGCCGGTTCTCGGTTCGCGATGCGTATGCCCCCATCCCCAGGAGAAGGACATGCGTGGGCAGAGATTGAGCTATTTGCCCAACTCTTGCCCAGCGAATGTCCTTCAAACTCACACGCCTGTTAAATGCAGCCATATAGTTACTTTTACCAGCATAAGAGTTTTGAAACATAGAAAAATTAAATGTTATCACTAATTTTTATATTAAAATCCCTGTCCATGAAGGTAAGTTTATTTTTAACCCTATTAAAACATATTTTAAAAAATGTCAAAAATATAATTATTTTTCTAAAATGTTTAATTTCAATGAATGTTAAATATGTGAGTTTTTTTTATTTATTGTGTTGTGTTGTGTTTCTGGGGATTATTCTCATTGCTAGTAATGGGAGCTCTGTACAAATGGAGCTCACTATTATTATCAATGAGAATACTCCATGTTGATTGGTGGTCCAGGCCCACGTGATCCCAGGTTGCACCTACGTTCCTGGGATGTGTGGGCCCGTACGCTGGGCTGCGCATCTAGGACTCTAAATACAAGGCTACGTTCCTCCGGGACCACCAGGCACTTTCGGGAAAACATTTAGGTCGGAGGCATCCGCCCGCAGAAAGCCTCTGACCGCAATTTTCGGGCCAATATTCAATACTGCCAGTGGGAACACACTGGGATTTTCAGGTGGAGGTGGGGACCAATTACCCAGGACATCGGCAATGCTAACCGGGATAGTTGTGAGCTGGCGATGTCTTCACTGCCTAACTTAGACTCGGGATAAACCATGCCCCTATTTAGCTAGCATTTGATGTTGCTGTACATTTAAAGAGGCCACCTCGCTCTTAGCTTTTGGCTCTTTACTCTTCTTGCATGAGGTTGTGATTTTTGTGGGCTCCATATGTGGTCAATCAGCAGAAAGCTTGTGTGTTTATGATTCCGGGTCCGTTACTGATCGCTTACCTTGCGTATCAGGTGCTATTGGAGATGATCAGTGGGATCTGGGACTCACCGATAACATTGACTAAACATACAAAATTACAAGGATAGAGAGACCTGGAAAGGTTACAGTGGGAACCTGGGCTGATTTTCCTTTCTCTGACTCGGGCATTGAGTGCAGGTGAAGCACTGGCCTGGAGTCGTTGGTTGCTATGGCTCACTACCATCCTGTGTGGAGCACAGTGGCGGGTCGGGGCCATGGGGGGAGCGGCGTGGAGGCCCCGACCTGCATGAGAACACCAGCGGCAGGTCAGGGCCATAAAAGGAGCGGTGAGCGGCGGCCTGGGAGCAGCGTGGAGGCGTACTACTACAAGGAGCAGCGCGAGCTGGTGCAGGAGGGCAAAGGCAGCGAAGAGTGACGTCATCAAGGTCCAGGTCAGTGATTGGAGCGTGGGCAGGTACAACAGGAGCGGCGAGAGACTGTGGAGGGACGTGATCGGGGCCCAGGAGAAGCGTGAGTTTGGGGCCAGGGGGCCAGGGGCCCAGGGGCAGCATGGGCCAGCCCACACTGCGATATGTGTGTGCACTCGGTCCATGCAGCAGAGCAAGTCTCCAGTCGTCTTGGGTAATCCTTGCCACTGGACCAAGACCGAGCTCTGTCAAGCCCGTGTGGTGGCTGGTGTCCAACGGCCACCAAATGTTAAAAAAATCCACACACAGGCATCTTCCATCCTTCAGGATGTAGTTCAGGACCTGGAATATTAGGTCCTTCATTGAAACACGTGTGAACTCATCCCTTTTTGGCATGGAAGCAAGTCATCCTGGTTTCAAGGGACTGCCTCTGATTGATTGACTCAGCCATCGGGGGCAGTAATACAGGAAATGTCCACGTTGTGACCAGCCCACTCCTGGTTCCTGGGGAAGGGAGAGGGGATTGGGTTCTATGTTTAATCTGTTACCAATGGATAGAATCAGTCATCCGTTGCTGTGGAAAATGTACATTATTCGCTGACTGCGTTCCATCCCATTTCTTTCCGCACAAAAACAGGAGGTGATGATCAATGTGGGCGATGTCGGCAAGGACTATGAGCACTGCTTACAGCTGCAGAGGAAGCTCAGCAAGTTCCGTGGAGCAGGGGTAGGTACTGACACTCAGAGCATCGTGGCAGGTCAGGTATATCAACTGAGCCTCTGTCCGTTCAGTCACACGCTGAGCACCATCAACCAGTATTCCTTTCACACATTCAACCAGATTTATGCTCAACAGGATGAACGAAATCAATATACAGTGGTTTTCTACTTGCTACACACACCTAGCAACATTGAAAGTACCCAGAGAAGTTACAGCACGGATCAGATACAAAGTAAAGCTCCCTCTACACTGTCCCATCAAACATTCCCAGGGCAGCTACAGCACGGGTTAGATACAGAGTAAAGCTCCCGCTACACTGTCCCATCAAACATTCCCAGGGCAGGTACAACACGGGTTAAATACAGAGTAAAGCTCCCTCTACGCTGTCCCATCAAACATTCCCAGGGCAGGTACAACACGGGTTAAATACAGAGTAAAGCTCCCTCTACGCTGTCCCATCAAACACTCCCAGGGCAGGTACAGCACGGGTTAGATACAGAGTAAAGCTCCCTCTACACTGTCCCATCAAACACTCCCAGGGCAGGTACAGCACGGGGTTAGATACAGAGTAAAGCTCCCTCTACACTGTCCCATCAAACACTCTCAGGGCAGGTACAGCACGGGTTAAATACAGAGTAAAGCTCCCTCTATACTGTCCCATCAAACACTCCCAGGGCAGGTACAGCATGGGTTAGATACAGAGTAAAGCTCCCTCTACACTGTCCCATCAAACACTCCCAAGGCAGGTACAGCACGGATTAGATACAGAGTAAAGCTCCCTCTACACTATCCCAACAAACACTCCCAGGGCAGATAAAACTCTCTCTACACGGTACCCTCAAATTAATTTCAGTTATGACACTTAGATCTGGCAGACGGAGGAGACTTTCAATTTAACTGAGCTGGATTGAAACCCAGCTCTGTCTGCATGTTTTAAGGAAGCATGTATTTTCTTATTTAAAATAAAATTGGTTTGAAAGTTCTTCATTGCCCAGCCTGGTGAAGTACTTTGAAGAGCCTCTCTGCAAAGACTGTCATGACTCTTTGCGTTGTGCCACACTGTGGTATATCAGTCATTGAAGGTAGGCATGCAGGTACAGCAAGCAGTGAAGAAGGCAAATGGCATGTTAGCCTTCATAGCGAGGGGATTTGAGTATAGGGGCAGGGAGGTCTTACTGCAGTTGTACAGGGCCTTGGTGAGGCCTCACCTTGAATATTGTGTACAGTTTTGGTCTCCTAATCTGAGGAAGGACCTTATTGCTATTGAGGGAGTGCAGTGAAGGTTCACCAGACTGATTCCCGAGATGGCAGGACTGACATATGAGGAGAGACTGGATTAACTAGGCTTGTATTCACTGGAATTTAGAAACATATAAAATTCTGACGGGATTGGACAGGTTAGATGCCGGAAGAACGTTCCCGATGTTGGGGAAGTCCAGAACCAGGGGTCACAGTCTAAGGATAAGGGGTAAGCCATTTAGGACTGAGATGAGGAGAAACTTCTTCATTCAGAGAATTGTGAATCTGTGCAATTCTCTACCACAGAAAGTTGTTGAGGTCAGTTCGTTAGATATATTCAAAAGGGAGTTAGATGTGGCCCTTACAGCTAAAGGGATCATGGGGTATGAAGAGAAAGCAGGAGTGGGGTATTGAAGTTGCATGATCAGCCATGATCATATTGAATGGTGGTGCAGGCTCAAAGGGCCGAATGGCCTACTCCTGCACCTATTTTCTATGTTTCTATGATTCTATGTGACATTTCTGTTTCACCTGACATGGAGCAGCTACTTCAGCAGCCTAGGTGTAAGGGAAGTGTTGTCTCTATGAGGGGGTCAGGTTCCCTTCTGACCAACTTGAGCGGTTCGAATCGCTCCCACTCCCTTGGGTTCTGTATTCTGGATTTATTTGGGGAGTGTGTCAAAAGCGCAGAGGACACTGGTTTGATTCAAAGAACTTTGGTTTTATTACAGTCAAAGTAATACAGGCTTATTACTCGAGTAAGAAAATACAAGGCCAAACTTACAATCACTCTAATAAAGAACAATGCACTACACATTCAAAGGGGGTTACAGTAAATTATACCTCCCACCTCCCAATACCTAATTCATAGAAACATAGAAACATAGAAAATAGGTGCAGGAGCAGGCCATTCAGCCCTTCTAGCCTGCACCGCCATTCAATGAGTTCATGGCTGAACATGAAACTTCAGTACCCACTTCCTGCTTTCACGCCATACCCCTTGATCCCCCGAGTAGTAAGGACTTCATCTAACTCCCTTTTGAATATATTTAGTGAATTGGCTCAACTACTTCCTGTGGTAGAGAATTCCACAGGTTCACCACTCTCTGGGTGAAGAAGTTTCTCCTTATCTCGGTCCTAAATGGCTTACCCCTTATCCTAAGACTGTGACCCCTGGTTCTGGACTTCCCCAACATTGGGAACATTCTTCCTGCATCCAACCTGTCCAAACCCGTCAGAATTTTAAACGTTTCTATGAGGTCCCCTCTCACTCTTCTGAACTCCAGTGAATACAAGCCCCGTTGATCCAGTCTTTCTTGATAGGTCAGTCCCACCATCCCGGGAATCAGACTGGTGAATCTTCGCTGCACTCCCTCAATAGCAAGAATGTCCTTCCTCAAGTTAGGAGACCAAAACTGTACACAATACTCCAGGTGTGGCCTCACCAAGGCCCTGTACAACTGTAGCAACACCTCCCTGCCCCTGTATTCAAATCCCCTCGCTATGAAGGCCAACATGCCATTTGCTTTCTTAACCGCCTGCTGTACCTGCATGCTAACCTTCAATGACTGATGTACCATGACACCCAGGTCTCGTTGCACCTTCCCTTTTCCTAATCTGTCACCATTCAGATAATAGTCTGTCTCTCTGTTTTTACCACCAAAGTGGATAACCTCACATTTATCCACATTATACTTCATCTGCCATGCATTTGCCCACTCACCTAGCCTATCCAAGTCACTCTGCAGCCTAATAGCATCCTCCTCGCAGCTCACACTGCCACCCAACTTAGTATCATCCGCAAATTTGGAGATACTGCATTTAATCCCCTCGTCTAAATCATTAATGTACAATGTAAACAGCTGGGGCCCCAGCACAGAACCTTGCGGCACTCCACTAGTCACTGCCTGCCATTCTGAAAAGTACCCGTTTACTCCTACTCTTTGCTTCCTGTCTGACAACCAGTTCTCAATCCACGTCAGCACACTACCCCCAATCCCATGTGCTTTAACTTTGCACATTAATCTCTTGTGTGGGACCTTGTCGAAAGCCTTCTGAAAGTCCAAATATACCACATCAACTGGTTCTCCTTTGTCCACTTTACTGGAAACATCCTCAAAAAATTCCAGAAGATTTGTCAAGCATGATTTCCCTTTCACAAATCCATGCTGACTTGGACCTATCATGTCACCATTTTCCAAATGCGCTGCTATGACATCCTTAATAATTGATTCCATCATTTTACCCACTACTGAGGTCAGGCTGACCGGTCTATAATTCCCTGCTTTCTCTCTCCCTCCTTTTTTAAAAAGTGGGGTTACATTGGCTACCCTCCACTCAATAGGAACTGATCCAGAGTCAATGGAATGTTGGAAAATGACTGTCAATGCATCCGCTATTTCCAAGGCCACCTCCTTAAGTACTCTGGGATGCAGTCCATCAGGCCCTGGGGATTTATCGGCCTTCAATCCCATCAATTTCCCCAACACAATTTCCCGACTAATAAAGATTTCCCTCAGTTCCTCCTCCTTAATAGACCCTCTGACCACTTTTATATCCGGAAGGTTGTTTGTGTCCTCCTTAGTGAATACTGAACCAAAGTACTTGTTCAATTGGTCTGCCATTTCTTTGTTCCCCGTTATGACTTCCCCTGATTCTGACTGCAGGGGACCTACGTTTGTCTTTACTAACCTTTTTCTCTTTACATACCTATAGAAACTTTTGCAATCCGCCTTAATGTTCCCTGCAAGCTTCTTCTCGTACTCCATTTTCCCTGCCCTAATCAAACCCTTTGTCCTCCTCTGCTGAGTTCTAAATTTCTCCCAGTCCCCAGGTTCGCTGCTATTTCTGGCCAATTTGTATGCCATTTCCTTGGCTTTAATACTATCCCTGATTTCCCTAGATAGCCACGGTTGAGCCACCTTCCCTTTTTTATTTTTACGCCAGACAGGAATGTACAATTGTTGTAATTCATCCATGCGGTCTCTAAATGTCTGCCATTGCCCATCCACAGTCAACCCCTTAAGTATCATTAGCCAATCTATCTTAGCCAATTCATGCCTCATACCTTCAAAGTTAGCCTTCTTTAAGTTCTGGACCATGGTCTCTGAATTAACTGTTTCATTCTCCATCCTAATGCAGAATTCCACCATATTATGGTCACTCTTCCCCAAGGGGCCTCGCACAATGAGATTGCTAATTAATCCTCTCTCATTACACAACACCCAGTCTAAGATGGCCTCCCCCCTAGTTGGTTCCTCGACATATTGGTCTAGAAAACCATCCCTTATGCATTCCAGGAAATCCTCCTCCACCGTATTGCTTCCAGTTTGGCTAGCCCAATCTATGTGCATATTAAAGTCACCCATTATAACTGCTGCACCTTTATTGCATGCACTCCTAATTTCCTGTTTGATGCCCTCCCCAACATCACTACTACTGTTTGGAGGTCTGTACACAACTCCCACTAACGATTTTTGCCCTTTGGTGTTCTGCAGCTCTACCCATATAGATTCCACATCATCCAAGCTAATGTCTTTCCTAACTATTGCATTAATCTCCTCTTTAACTAGCAATGCTACCCCACCTCCTTTTCCTTTTATTCTATCCTTCCTGAATGTTGAATACCCCTGGATGTTGAGTTCCCAGCCCTGATCATCCTGGAGCCACGTCTCCGTAATCCCAATCACATCATATTTGTTAACATCTATTTGCACAGTTAATTCATCCACCTTATTGCGGATACTCCTTGCATTAAGACACAAAGCCTTCAGGCTTGCTTTTTTAACACCCTTTGTCCTTCTAGAATTTTGCTGTACAGTGGCCCTTTTTGTTCTTTGCCTTGGGTTTCTCTGCCCTCCACTTTTCCTCATCTCCTTTCTGTCTTTTGCTTTTGCCTCATTTTTGTCTCCCTCTGTCTCCCTGTATAGGTTCCCATCCCCCTGCCATATTAGTTTAACTCCTCCCCAACAGCACTAGCAAACACTCCCCCTAGGAATTCTAGCTAGGTTAGACTCCAGGGCAGGCAGGGACTATGCTTACCAACCCTTTTGACAGTTAACGGTAGATCGTGGTTGTTTTTTCCGTTGATACCACGTTGACTGTGGTCGGTCGCTGCTGCGATGGTGATGTTCTTCCTTCCTTCAGGACTTCAGGACTTCGAGGCTGGAGAAGTTAGTTTATAACTGTCGCATTGATTTCTCTCCTTGTCTTGATGACATACTCACAGTATAACACCTGGTGTAGTATGGCATCTGAGGTAGTAGCAGCCTTGTAGCTACCTAGCAACCACCTGTGCAGTAAGATTTACCCTCTGTTGAAACAGGGGGCCAGTTATTTGATTTCAGAGTTTCTAATCTTTGCGCCAAATCTGTTCAAAATCCTTTGTATAATTTTGGCGGGCTTGGTTCTTCTTTGTAATATTTTGTCAGGCTCGTTAAACGTTGATATGTCTTGGGTGGGTTGATGTTCAAAAACTGTTTCCTGATGGAAATATTAGTTTGGTAATTGCAATGTCCTTTTATGCTTAGTCTTTCGCATACAGGCTGGATTGGGCCTCTTTGTGATGTTTATGCTGAAATGGTTGTCCAGACGCATGTTGATGAGTAGCTACCTCTGGGTGATTTTGTGATGTTAATGTCTCTTGTGGGGAAAGGATTTTCGAATACTAATTCTTCCAGACAGGTTAACTCAGTCCTCACATCCAGGTAGCTTTACGTAATTAGACTGTCTCTTGCTAGTTCCCTAGGTCCGCCCAGAGCCTTGAGCTTGTCTTTTAAAATCCAAAATTCTATTAAAGTTCGTAGTTTCTTCCATAAGCACTTTAGAGTTCCAAACTTTTTGGTAGATAGTCCCAAATTAAATTTCCTTTCGAATGAGCCCAAACACTGGGCGGGGGGCGGTTTCTTGTGAATTTTGTATTCCTTCAAAGGCGGCAGTGAGTAATATGTGCATTGGTGCCGTATTGCTGGTTGATTTTGCACATTGTTGGAACACTGGTGACAGGAGCAGCCAGGGATCAGTGGGACACAAGTTCAGTAACCCGTCCCACCGAGTGTCCTATCTCAGTCCTGTCATCACGAGGTGGCAGCAACCAGCTCAGGCAGAGACTTCCCAGCGGGAGCAAGTGAGCGGAGGCCCGTGTCCCTGGGCTGCTCGCCTGGTATTGGTGCTGTAATGTATGCACCTGTGAGTATGCTCACAGGTTTGTAGAGCTGTTGAGGAAGAGCGGGCTGGATGGTGCCAGACGTGCTGGCATGGCGCCTATCCTGGGCCGACGTCCGGCGCGCGGCCAATACCATCGAGTCGCTAAAAACAGCGCTGGGCCCTGACTCCGTTAGGTGTGTCGAGGATGATCAAGCACATGGAGCGATCCCGCCCGAACTGACCCTCGTCCGGACGGAATTCCTCATCGGCGCCAAGCCCCAAAACCTCCTTCAGGAGCCGGCGCCTCACAACTTGAGCCTCCTCGGGGAAATCCCCTCCGTGCCTTTCAGTTCTACTCGGAAGGGTTTCCTGTATTGGCTGCTCTTGCACACTCTCCACCTTGCCATCCTTGTCTGCCGTCCGGACATGCCATGGCGCACCATCTTGCCGTCTGGAGGAGGCAGGGGTCCCCGCTGGAGTGCACTCTACTCAGGAGCCCTCCCCTTATTTATTGGGGACTTGGCCTGGAGGGTGGTGCATGGAGCAGTCCCGTGTGATATGTTTTTAAGTTGGTTCATGGGCTCCCAGGCCGCCTGCAATTTCTGCGGTCTAGAGGAGTCCATGTTCCATGTCTATGTTGAATGTGTGAAGTTGCAGCCCCTCTTTCAATATTTGAAGGGGCTGCTCCTCAAATTCTGGTTGCACTTCAGTCCCACACTCTTGATCTTTGGGCAACCTGTGCGGAGGGGAGCGGGCAGGTCAGAAGGCCTCCTCATAGGACTGTTCCTGGGCACGGCTAAGGGAGCCATCAGCCGGTCCAGGCAGCGGGCGGTTGAGGGGGTCGTTCAGCCCGACTGCCTGCCTCTCTTCCGCGGTTACATCCGAGCCAGCGTGTCCCTGGAAATGGAGCACACGGTGTCCACTGGTTCACTCGCGGCCTTCCACGAGAGGTGGGCGCCGGAGGGACTGGAGTGCATCATCACCCCCGGCAACCAAATTTTAATTTAATCCATTTACTGTTAAAAGTTTAATTTGTTTAATCTGTCAGTTTTAGTGCCCCTTTAGTCAAGAGGCATTTCATTATTGTTTCAACAACAAAATATTTGTAGAGTTGGGAGCGGCTTAGCCAGTCACGTGATGTTCACAAGATTCAATAAAACCCCAGCCAGTTGGGTTTGGGGGATCCACGATGAGACAGGTGATTGTGAGCCTGGTGGATGAACTGGTAATGTGTCGTGCGATTGTTAAACCTTTTGCTAATAAACCAACTAGTTCTTCATATCAATGTGCCGCTTTGAATTCTTAAGCAAATAACCCATGAAACAAATACATTACAGGTGCAGATCAGGCAGTTACAATCTAGTTGAAATTGGTGCGTGTCTCCAGGTATACAAGAGTAGAGAAATATATGGGAACTCAGCATCAGGAATATTTCTTTACAAATGACGCGAGTTATAGGACGGTTCCTTTGATGTGACCATGCTTGTTCCAGTAATACCTGCGTGTTGACCCGAATCTGTGATCTCTTGTAGGACGTAACAGTGGATGACGCTCACATCAAGACTCTCAACAGCCTGGCCACCCGGCTGGAAAAGCAGAATAAAGATGATGTTGCAATTGTTCACCGACGCAAGCAGCAGCTGAACGAAAGGTTGGCCTGCCGCCTTCACACTCCTGTCGCTCCCCATTCCCCAGCACTGCTGGACCTCCCCTCACAACACACACAAACACAGAGAGTCGAGGGATTGGGAGGGACTCCATTCACCTGGTCTGTGCTGAGTTAGCTGTTGAGCCACGACAGCTGGGGCTTTGGTTGACCTGACTCACGGTGGGGTGGGGGGAGAAGTAAGCAGCAACAACAACAACTTGTATTTATATAGCGCCTTTAACATCGTGAAACATCCCAAAGAACACATCCCAAAGAGCTTCACAGGAGTATTATGAGATAAAAAATTTGACACCAAGCCGCATAAGGAGAAATTACAGCAGATGACCAAAAGCTTGGTCAAAGAGGTAGGTCTTGAGGAGCGTCTTAAAGAAGGAGAGAGAGGTAGAGAGGTGGAGAGGCTTAAGTAGGGAAGTCTGGAGCGTAGGGCTTAGACGGCTGAAGGCACGATGGCCAATGGTGGGGCAAAGGGAGTGTGGGATGCGCAAGAGGCTAGAGTTGGAGGAATGCAGAGTTCTTGGAGGGTTGTAGGGCTGGACGAGATTACAGAGATAGGGAGGGGTGTAGGGCTGGAGGAGGTTACAGAGATAGGGAGGGGTGTAGGGCTGGAGGAGGTTACAGAGATAGGGAGGGGTGTAGGGCTGGAGGAGGTTACAGAGATAGGGAGGGATGTAAGACTAGAGAAGGTTACAGAGATAGGGAGGGGTGTAGGGCTGGAGGAGGCTACAGAGATAGGGAGGGATGTAAGACTAGAGAAGGTTACAGAGATAGGGAGGGGTGTAGAGCTGGAGGAGGTTACAGAGATAGGGAGGGATGTAAGACTAGAGAAGGTTACAGAGATAGGGAGGGGTATAGGGCTGGAGGAGGTTACAGAGATAGGGAGGGGTGTAGGGCTGGAGGAGGTTACAGAGATAGGGAGGGGTGTAGGGCTGGAGGAGGTTACAGAGATAGGGAGGGAGGGCTGGAGGAGGTTACAGAGATAGGGAGGGGTGTAGGGCTGGAGGAGGTTACAGAGATAGGGAGGGGTGTAGGGCTGGAGGAGGTTACAGAGATAGGAAGGAAGGGCTGGAGGAGGTTACAGAGATAGGGAGGGGTGTAGGGCTGGAGGAGGTTACAGAGATAGGGAGGGAGGGCTGGAGGAGGTTACAGAGATAGGGAGGGGTGTAGGGCTGGAGGAGGTTACAGAGATAGGGAGGTGTGTAGGGCTGGAGGAGGTTACAGAGATAGGGAGGGAGGGCTGGAGGAGGTTACAGAGATAGGGAGGGGTGTAGGGCTGGAGGAGGTTACAGAGATAGGGAGGGGTGTAGGGCTGGAGGAGGTTACAGAGATAGGGAGGGAGGGCTGGAGGAGGTTACAGGTATAGGGAGGGGTGTAGGGCTGGAGGAGGTTACAGGTATAGGGAGGGAGGGCTGGAGGAGGTTACAGGTATAGGGAGGGAGGGCTGGAGGAGGTTCCAGAGATAGGGAGGGAGGGCTGGAGGAGGTTACAGAGATAGGGAGGGAGGGCTGGAGGAGGTTACAGAGATAGGGAGGGGTGTAGGGCTGGAGGAGGTTACAGAGATAGGGAGGGGTGTAGGGCTGGAGGAGGTTACAGGTAATGGGAGGGGTGTAGGGCTGGAGGAGGTTACAGAGATAGGGAGGGAGGGCTGGAGGAGGTTACAGAGATAGGGAGGGGTGTAGGGCTGGAGGAGGTTACAGAGATAGGGAGGGGTGTAGGGCTGGAGGAGGTTACAGAGATAGGGAGGGAGGGCTGGAGGAGGTTACAGGTATAGGGAGGGAGGGCTGGAGGAGGTTACAGAGATAGGGAGGGGTGTAGGGCTGGAGGAGGTTACAGAGATAGGGAGGGAGGGCTGGAGGAGGTTACAGAGATAGGGAGGGGTGTAGGGCTGGAGGAGGTTACAGAGATAGGGAGGGGTGTAGGGCTGGAGGAGGTTACAGAGATAGGGAGGGAGGGCTGGAGGAGGTTACAGGTATAGGGAGGGGTGTATGGCTGGAGGAGGTTACAGAGATAGGGAGGGAGGGCTGGAGGAGGTTACAGGTATAGGGAGGGAGGGCTGGAGGAGGTTACAGAGATAGGGAGTGAGGGCTGGAGGAGGTTACAGAGATAGGGAGGGGTGCAGGGCTGGAGGAGGTTACAGAGATAGGGAGGGAGGGCTGGAGGAGGTTACAGAGATAAGGAGGGGTGTAGGGCTGGAGGAGCTTACAGAGATAAGGAGGGCGGGCTGGAGGAGGTTACAGAGATAGGGAGGGGTGTAGGGCTGGAGGAGGTTACAGAGATGGGAAGGGAGGGCTGGAGGAGGTTACAGGTATAGGGAGGGAGGGCTGGAGGAGGTTACAGGTATAGGGAGGGAGGGCTGGAGGAGGTTACAGGTATAGGGAGGGGTGTAGGGCTGGAGGAGGTTACAGAGATAGGGAGGGAGGGCTGGAGGAAGTTACAGAGATAGGGAGGGAGGGCTGGAGGAGGTTACAGAGATAGGGAGGGAGGGCTGGAGGAGGTTACAGGTATAGGGAGGGGTGTAGGGCTGGAGGAGGTTACAGAGATAGGGAGGGAGGGCTGGAGGAGGTTACAGAGATAGGGAGGGAGGGCTGGAGGAGGTTACAGCGATAGGGAGGGAGGGCTGGAGGAGGTTACAGAGATAGGGAGGGAGGGCTGGAGGAGGTTACAGAAATAGGGAGGGAGGGCTGGAGGATGTTACAGAGATAGGGAGGGGTGTAGGGCTGGAGGAGGTTACAGAGATAGGGAGGGAGGGCTGGAGGAGGTTACAGAAATAGGGAGGGCTGTAGGGCTGTAGGAGGTTACAGAGATAGGGAGGGGTGTAGGGCTGGAGGAGGTTACAGAGATAGGGAGGGGTGTAGTGCTGGAGGAGGTTACAGGTATAGGGAGGGGTGTAGGGCTGGAGGAGGTTACAGAGATAGGGAGGGGTGTAGGGCTGGAGGAGGTTACAGAGATAGGGAGGGAGGGCTGGAGGAGGTTACAGAGATAGGGAGGGGTGTAGGGCTGGAGGAGGTTACAGAGATAGGGAGGGGTGTAGGGCTGGAGGAGGTTACAGAGATAGGGAGGGAGGGCTGGAGGAGGTTACAGGTATAGGGAGGGGTGTAGGGCTGGAGGAGGTTACAGAGATAGGGAGGGAGGGCTGGAGGAGGTTACAGGTATAGGGAGGGAGGGCTGGAGAAGGTTACAGAGATAGGGAGGGAGGGCTGGAGGAGGTTACAGAGATAGGGAGGGAGGGCTGGAGGAGGTTACAGAGATAGGGGTGTAGGGCTGGAGGAGGTTACAGAGATAGGGAGGGAGGGCTGGAGGAGCTTACAGAGATAGGGAGGGGTGTAGGGCTGGAGGAGGTTACAGAGATAGGGAGTGAGGGCTGGAGGAGGTTACAGAGATAGGGAGGGGTGCAGGGCTGGAGGAGGTTACAGAGATAGGGAGGGAGGGCTGGAGGAGGTTACAGAGATAAGGAGGGGTGTAGGGCTGGAGGAGGTTACAGAGATAAGGAGGGCGGGCTGGAGGAGGTTACAGAGATAGGGAGGGGTGTAGAGCTGGAGGAGGTTACAGAGATGGGGAGGGAGGGCTGGAGGAGGTTACAGGTATAGGGAGGGAGGGCTGGAGGAGGTTACAGGTATAGGGAGGGGTGTAGGGCTGGAGGAGGTTACAGAGATAGGGAGGGAGGGCTGGAGGAGGTTACAGAGATAGGGAGGGAGGGCAGGAGGAGGTTACAGAGATAGGGAGGGAGGGCTGGAGGAGGTTACAGGTATAGGGAGGGAGGGCTGGAGGAGGTTACAGGTATAGGGAGGGAGGGCTGGAGGAGGTTACAGGTATAGGGAGGGGTGTAGGGCTGGAGGAGGTTACAGAGATAGGGAGGGAGGGCTGGAGGAAGTTACAGAGATAGGGAGGGAGGGCTGGAGGAGGTTACAGAGATAGGGAGGGAGGGCTGGAGGAGGTTACAGGTATAGGGAGGGGTGTAGGGCTGGAGGAGGTTACAGAGATAGGGAGGGAGGGCTGGAGGAGGTTACAGAGATAGGGAGGGAGGGCTGGAGGAGGTTACAGAGATAAGGAGGGAGGGCTGGAGGAGGTTACAGAGATAGGGAGGGAGGGCTGGAGGAGGTTACAGAGATAGGGAGGGAGGGCTGGAGGAGGTTACAGAGATAGGGAGGGAGGGCTGGAGGATGTTACAGAGATAGGGAGGGGTGTAGGGCTGGAGGAGGTTACAGAGATAGGGAGGGAGGGCTGGAGGAGGTTACAGAAATAGGGAGGGGTGTAGGGCTGTAGGAGGTTACAGAGATAGGGAGGGGTGTAGGGCTGGAGGAGGTTACAGAGATAGGGAGGGGTGTAGGGCTGGAGGGGGTTACAGGTATAGGGAGGGGTGTAGGGCTGGAGGAGGTTACAGAGATAGGGAGGAAGGGCTGGAGGAGGTTACAGGTATAGGGAGGGGTGTAGGGCTGGAGGAGGTTACAGGTATAGGGAGGGGTGTAGGGCTGGTGGAGGTTACAGGTATAGGGAGGGGTGTAGGGCTGGAGGAGGTTACAGGTATAGGGAGTGGTGTCGGGCTGGAGGAGGTTACAGAGATAGGGAGGGGTGTAGGGCTGGAGGAGGTTACAGAGATAGGGAGGGGTGTAGGGCTGGAGGAGGTTACAGAGATAGGGAGGGAGGGCTGGAGGAGGTTACAGATATAGGGAGGGAGGGCTGGAGGAGGTTACAGGTATAGGGAGGGAGGGCTGGAGGAGGTTACAGAGATAGGGAGGGAGGGCTGGAGGAGGTTACAGAGATAGGGAGGGAGGGCTGGAGGAGGTTACAGGTATAGGGAGGGAGGGCTAGAGGAGGTTACAGAGATAGGGAGGGAGGGCTGGAGGAGGTTACAGGTATAGGGAGGGAGGGCTAGAGGAGGTTACAGAGATAGGGAGGGAGGGCTGGAGGAGGTTACAGAGATAGGGAGGGAGGGCTGGAGGAGGTTACAGGTATAGGGAGGGAGGGCTGGAGGAGGTTACAGAGATAGGGAGGGAGGGCTGGAGGAGGTTACAGGTATAGGGAGGGGTGTAGGGCTGGAGGAGGTTACAGGTATAGGGAGGGGTGTAGGGCTGGAGGAGGTTACAGGTATAGGGAGGGGTGTAGGGCTGGAGGAGGTTACAGGTATAGGGAGGGGTGAGGCCATGGAACGATTTGAACTGAAGGATGCGATACAGTCGCTTTGCTCATGAAGAAAATTACAGATGAGATGACCTTTCGTCCCATCTTAACGCTTCCATTCAGAAAGACCCTACCCCCTGATATTGGTATCTAATTGGTCCTTGTATAAGTCTACTTTTATTGGCTCAATTTACATTCAGTTTCTGAGTCTAAGCCATAAATGCAAGTTTGTATTGGTCCCCGGAACAACTCAGTAAATCCCCCTATCTCGATATATCTCCTCAATTATATTCCCATTGTTTCCAGCCTTCAGCCAATTTGTTCTCAATTCCTGAGAATTATTATGAATCCCCAGAACATTGAGATTAACCAATCACCTTGCAGGCCTTTTGAAGCCAACGTGCACTATGTCACAGGGCTTCCCACAGTGCACCCCATAATTAATGCACCTCTGAGTATGCTCACAGATTGTAGAGGAGCGGGAAGGTCAGAAGGCCTCATTGTAGGACTGCTCCTGGGCATGGCCAAGGTGGCCATCAACTGGTCCAGGCAGTGGGCGGTCGATGGGGTTGTTCAGCCCGACTGCCTGCCTCTCTTCCGCGGATACATTCGAGCCAGGGTGTCCCTGGAGATGGTGCACGCGGTGTCCACCGGTACGTTCGTGGCCCTCCGCGAGAGGTGGGCACCGGAAGGACTGGAGTGCATCACCACCCCCGGTGTCATTTTTGTAACCACTGTAACACCACTGTATTACTGTACACACTCAACACACATGCACACCTTGACCACAGGGGGTGAACTTGTGGGAGACACTCCTTACCTGATCACTCAGGTATATAAAGGGAGGTCCCACACAGGGTCATCACTTCTGGAGTGCTGTAATAAAGAGTTAAGGAGTGCTGTAATACTGAGTGGCCTTGTCCCTGGAATGTGCCTCGTGTGGTTTCATGCTGTAGAGTAAGGACTTTACATTGGCGACGAGAAACTGGAATTCACGACCCACGAGAATGGCCACCGGTAGCACAGATGAACGGTACTGTGTTGGGGAAGACTGGGACGATTTTGTTGAGAGGCTTCAGCAGGGCTTTGTCACGAAAGACAGGCTGGGGGATGCAGCGGCCGACAAGCGTCGGGCTCATCTTTTGACCAGCTGCTGGCCAAAGACTTAGGCGCTCATGAAGAACTTACTGGCACTCGAAAAGCTGTCAGACAAAACCTTTGAAGAGTTTAGCAAGTTGATTGGGGAGCACCATAAGCCGGCGAGCAGCATACACATGGCTCGACACAGATTCTACACCCTCCGACGTCGTGAAGGACAGAGCATACCGGACTTTGTAGTGCACCTCAGGCGCTTGGCCAGCCTCTGTAAGTTCACAGATGCCCGCAGGGGGGAGTTGCTAAGGGACTTCTTTATCGAGGGCATCGGTCATGCGGGAATTTTTCGCAAGTTAATTGAGACCAAGGACTTGACCTTGGAAGCGGCGGCGTTGTTGGCTCAGACTTTCGCGGCAGGGGAGGAAAAGACGTAAATGATTTACGCGCGCAATTCTGCCTCCAACACGACGATGGATCAGGGAGGCAACATCTTCAATGCTACTCAGTGCCCCGCGGGCAGGCAGGGGCAGTCCGACATTCATCAGGCAGTAATAGACCCCAGAGTAGGACCTCAACAGAGGCAATGGCAGGCCGAACGGATGTTCACGCCATCACAGTGAACAATGCGGCCCGGGATGGGGCCATTGACACCCACTAATAGGGTACTTAAGAACAGTCAAAGGGACAGTCAGCGCGGAATTCCTGGCCATAGCCCTTTTGTCCCCAACAATGGAAACTTTAACTCGTGCTGGAGGTGTGGGGGAAAACACTCAGCTAGATCTTGCACATTCCAACAGTTTGTCTGCAGAAACTGCAACCTCAGTGGCCATTTAGCTCATATGTACAGAAAGCCTGCAATCAGACTAATATATGAGGCAGATGGACCAGAAGAGGGTTCTGTGAGGCAGGATGACTTTTGGGGCAAATCGATGGATGCCGAGGTTCAGCGGGTCTATGCGGCGAATATTCACAGTTCATACACCAAAACGCCACCAATGATGATGAGGGTTTTATTGAACGGTATCCCAGTACACATGGAGCTGGACACTGGGGCCAGCCAGTCACTCATGGGCGTTCAACAATTCGAGAAGCTATGGCCGCTCAAAGCCAGTAGACCCAAATTAGAACATATCGAGACACAATTAAGGACTTACACCAAAGAAATCATTACAATGAGCTAGGCAGTACAATGTTGGCTGTCACACACAATGGCTCAGTGAACTGGCTGCCGCTCTGGATTGTCCTGGGCAATGGTCCCGCACTGTTTGGGAGGAGCTGGTTAGCCGAGATGAACTGGAAATGGGGGGATGTTCACGCAATGTCCTCGGTGGAGCGAAATTCGTGCTCACAAGTCCTACAACAATTCGAGTCATTTTTCCAACCGGGCATTGGGACTTTTAAAGGCACTAAAGTAGTGATACACGTCACCTTCCTCCCCCCCCCCAAAGTCTTATTGGGATCATAGGTTTAGTCTTTCAGGTGGTCTGCACTCCCTCGTGGAGCGCCGCAATTGGGGCTCTGGTTGTTGGACACTGACGTGAGTGTCTGTCATCTGTGGTGATTCCGGGCTGTTCACCAAGTTTGACCTCACTTCAGCCTATATGACCCAGGAACTGGCCGACAAATCTAAACTACTGACCACCATCACCACGCACAAGGGACTGTTTGCGTATAACAGGTGCCCGTTTGGCATTCGATCAGCGGCTGCGATTTTTCAACGCAACATGGAAAGCCTGCTTAAATCCATCCCTGGAAAGATCGTATTCCAGGACGACATCCTCATCACGGGTCGAGACACCGAGTAACATCTCCACAACCTGGAGGAGGTGCTGCGCCGACTGGACCGGGTAGGCCTGCGACTCAAGAAGTCTAAATGCATGTTCTTAGCTCCTGAGGTTGAGTTTCTGGGCAGGAGGGTTGCTGCAGATGTGATTCGGCCCACCGAATCCAAAACAGAGGCGATTCGACGAGCACCCAGGCCCTGCAACACATCGGAGCTGCGTTCATTCCTGGGACTGTTGCACTATATCGGGAACTTTCTGCCGAACTTGAGCATGTTGTTGGAGCCGCTACACGTGCTTCTGCGTAAGGTTTGCGATTGGTTTTGGGGGGACTGTCAGGAACGGGCTTTTGATCGGGCACAAAACCTACTGTGTTCAAACAAGCTGTTGACCCTGTACGACCCTTGCAAAAGTTTAGTTCTGGCATGTGATGCATCGTCCTATGGGGTTGGGTGCGTGTTGCAGCAGGGCAATGCTGAGGGTCAGCTACAACCTGTGGCTTATGCCTCCAGGTCGCTCTCTCAAGCAGAACGGGGCTATGGGATGGTTGGAAGTAAGGGCTTGCATGTGTCTATGGTGTAAGTTTGAATTAGAAACGGACCATAAGCCACTCACATCCCTGTTGTCAGACAGCAAGGCTGTCAATGCCAACGCATCAGCTCGCATACAGCGATGGGCTCTCACGCTAGTGGCCCGGCACTGAAAATTGCGCTGACATGGTCAGCAGGCTCCCACTGGCCACCACCGAGGGGGCAGCTGAGCAAAGCGCTGAGATGGTCATGGCTGTTGATGCCTTCGACAGTGCAGGCTCCCCTATCACAGCCCGCCAGATCAAAATCTGGACAAACAGGGATCCCCTCCTATCTCTGATTCAGAAATGTGTCCTGACTGGGGATTGGGCGCCCGCACACGGAGCATGTCCTGAGGAGGTCAGACCGTTCCACAGATGGATGGATGAGCTCTCCATCCAAGCTGATTGCCTACTATGGGGCAGCCGGGTAGTCATGCCCCAGAAGGGAAGGAGGGTGTTCATCAGGGAACTCCACAGCGAGCACCCAGGCATTGTGATGATGAAGGCCATTGCCGGGTCACACGTTTGGTGGCCCGGAATTGACTCAGACCCGGAACACTGTGTTCGCAGGTGCATGACATGTGCCCAGCTGGGCAATGCCCCCACGGAGACCCCGTTCAGCCCGTGGCCCTGGCCCACCAAGCCATGGTCACGCATTCACGTTGACTACGCGGGCCCGTTCATGGGGAAGATGTTCCTTATCGTTGTAGATGCGTACTCGAAATGGATCGAGTGCATCATCCTGAATTCATGCACGTCATCCACCACCGTGGAAAGCCTACGTGCGATCTTCGCAATCCATGGCCTGCCGGACATCCTGGTTAGTGATAATGGCCCATGTTTCACGAGCTATGAATTCCGGGAGTTTATGTCGGGCAATGGCATCAACCACGTCAGGACTGCGCCGTTCAAGCCGGCCTCCAATGGCAAGGCGGAACGTGCAGTCTAGTTGTTAAGCAAGGAATGCTCAGGATTCAAGGACCCTCCCTACAATGCCGTCTATCGTGCCTCCTGCTGGCCTATAGGTCCCGCCCGCACTTGCTCACGGGGGTCCCGCCCGCAGAGCTACTCATGAAACGGACACTAAAAACTCGGTTGTTCCTCATCCAACCAGTCCTGACTGACATAGTTGAGGGCAAGCGTAAAGCACAAAACGAGTACCATGAGCATAATTCGAGGGGAAGATGTATAGAAATAAATTATCCTGTATTCGTCCTCAATCTCGCCATGGGGCCCAAATGGCTCGAGGGTACCGTAATTGACAAAGAAGGGAATAGAGTCATTGTGATAAAACTCAACAATGGCCAGATATGCCGTAAGCATCTGGACCAAGTAAAAAAAAAGGTTCAGCAATGACACGGAGGAACCTGAAGAAGACCATGAGATGGAGCTCACACTACCGTCAGTGAACAAGCAACAAGAGCAATCAGAGGAATGCACAGTTCCCTGAGGTCAGCCCGGACAGGCCGGAATCACCACAGGTGACAGACACTCACGTCAGTGTCCAACAACCAGAGCCCCAACTGCGGCGCTCCATGAGGGAGCGCAGACCACCTGAAAGACTAAACCTATGATCCCAATAAGACTTTGGGGGGGAGGGGGGGCAGGGAGGTGATGCATGTTTGTAACTACAATGTAACACCACTGTATTATGTACACACTCAACACAGATGCACACCTTGACCACAGGGGGTGAACTTGTGGGAGATACTCCTTACCTGATCACTCAGGTATATAAAGGGAGGTCCCATGCAGGGTCATCACTTCTGGAGTGCTGTAATAAAGAGTTAAGGTTACAGAGTGGCCTTGTCCCTGGAATGTGCCTCGTGTGGTTTCATGCTGTAGAGTAAGGACGTTACACCCAGCAACCAAATTTTAATTTGATTAAAGATTTTCGTTACAGTTTTAAATTGTTAATTTGTGAGTTCTCATGCCAAAAGGGGGCACTTATTTAAGTTTCTACTAAAATAGTTGTAGAGCTGTTGAATTGTGAGTGGCTTAGCCAGTCACGTGATGTTCAGAAGACTCAATAAAACCCCAGCCTATTGGGTCTCGGTCATCCATGATCAGGCAGGTGGTGTGAGCCTGGTGGATGAACTGGTAATGTATAGTGTGATAAACCTTTTGCTAATAAACCAACTATTAACAGCAATGCGTTGCTATGGATTATTAAGCAAATAACCCATGAAGCAAATACATTACTCACCACCTCACAGGGCTTCCCACAGTGCACCTGAGATTTCACTTCCTTAAAGAAGTCTAGGTGGTTGATCAGTCAGGATTTACCCCTTTGTAATGTATTTGCTTAAGAATTCATAACAACACATTGCTATTAAGAACTAGTTTTAATAATCACACTACACATTACCAGTTCATCCACCAGGCTCACAACCACTTGCCTCATCGTGGATACCCTGAACTCAACTGACTGGGGTTTTATTGAGTCTTGTGAACATCACGTGACTGGCTAAGCCACTCCCACCTCAACAAACCTCTAGCATACTCACAGGTGCATATATTACACCCTTCTGGTGTCATGTTGACTGCTGTTTACTGGGTTATTAGTGTAGAACTTCTAATCAATTCCATTATGTTGCATGGAATGCAAGTAAGATGAATGGGACTCAAGTTGCATGTGTCAGTTAAACCGGCCCCCCTTTTTCAGCATGAGCATTGTGTTTGCCGGTTTCCAATCTATCCGTACCTCCAAAACCCCTCTTCACAACATGTAGTGACTCCTTCATAACAGTTGTCAGTGTCTTACACATCTCCTCTCTAGGCTCTCTGTGATATCTGTGATAAAAAACCAAATGTCTTTGGGGATTCACACATTTTAATTCCACCAAGCCTGTCAAGGACTTCCATATTATTTATGTTGAAGAAGGTGAGCGATACTGAACCCATAGCTCATTTATACCCTGCCTCGTTTTCTTTTCCAGCTAAGTCAAAAGAAAATGGAGATTGGAATAAAATTACATAGGAAAATGGGCTGAAATTTGCTTTCAGGTTTTCACGCTTTTGCAGAAGACCAATTTCACACCCATTAATACTGCCTCGGTAATCTTTCTAAAGGGGCAAAGTGTGTTACAAAGTGTGTAAAAAAGAGGCAAAGTGTGTTAAAAAGACAAGCCTGAAGGCTCTGTGCCTCAATGCGAGGAGTATTCGGAATAAGGTGGACGAATTAACTGCGCAGATAGCAGTTAATGGGTATGATGTAATTGGCATCACGGAGACATGGCTCCAGGGTGACCAAGGCTGGGAACTCAACATCCAGGGGTATTCAGCATTTAGGAAGGATAGACAGAAAGGAAAAGGAGGCAGGGTGGCGTTGCTGGTTAAAGAGGAAATTAATGCAATCGTAAGGAGGGACATTAGCCTGGATGATGTAGAACGGTATGGGTGGAGCTGCAGAATTCCAAAGGGCAGAAAACGCTGGTGGGGGTTGTGTACAGACCACCAAACAGTAGTAGTGAGGTTGGGGACAGCATCAAACAAGAAATAAGGGATGTGTGCAATAAAGGTACAGCAGTCATCATGGGCGACTTTAATCGACATATTGATTGGGCTAACCAAACTGGTAGCAATGCGATGGAGGAGGATTTCCTGGAGTGTATTAGGGATGGTTTTCTAGACCAATATGTTGAGGAACCAACTAGAGAGCTGGCCATCCTAGACTGGGGTGATGTGTAATGAGAAGGGACTAATTAGCAATCTTGTTGTGCGAGGCCCCTTGGGGAAGAGTGACCATAATATCGTAGAATTCTTTATTAAGATGGAGAGTGACACAGTTAATTTGGAAACTAGGGTCCTGAACTTAAGGAAAGGTAACTTCGGCGGTATGAGGCGTGAATTGGCTAGAATAGACTGGCAAACGATACTCAAAGGGCTGACGGTGGATAAGCAATGGCAAACATTTAAAGATCACATGGATGAACTTCAGCAATTGTACATCCCTGTCTGGACTAAAAATAAAACAGGGAAGGTGGCTCAACCATGGCTATCAAGGGAAATTAAGGATAGTGATAAAGCCAAGGAAGAGGCATATAATTTTGCTAGAAAAACCAACAAACCTGAGGACTGGGAGAAATTTAGAATCTAACAGAGGAAGACTAAGGGTTTAATTAAGAGGGGGAAAATAGAGTACGAGAGGAAGCTTGCAGGGAACATAAAAACTGACTGCAAAAGCTTCTATAAATATATGAAGAGAAAAAGATTAGTGAAGACAAACGTAGGTCCCTTGCAGTCGGATTCAGGTGAATTTATAATGGGGAACAAAGAAATGGCAGACCAATTGAACAAATACTGCGGTTCTGTCTTCACGTAGGACCTTCCGATTGTACTAGGGGACAGTAGATCTAGTGAGAAGGAGGAACTGAAGGATATCCTTATTAGGCGGGAAATTGATGGGATTGAGGGCCGATAAATCCCCGGGGCCTGATAGTCTGCATTCCAGAGTAGTTAAGGAAGTGGATGCATTGGTGATCATTTTCCAACAGTCTATCGACTCTGGATCAGTTCCCATGGACTGGAGGGTAGCTAATGTAGCACCACTTTTTTAAAAAGGAGGGAGAGAGAAAACGAGTAATTATAGACCGGTTAGCCTGACATCAGTAGTGGGAAAATGTTGGAATCAATTATTAAGGATGAAATAGCAGCGCATTTGGAAAGCAGTGACAGGATCGGATCAAGTCAGCATGGATTTATGAAAGGGAAATCATGCTTGACGAATCTTCTGGAATTTTTGAGGATGTAACTAGCAGGGTGGACAAGGGAGAACCAGTGGATGTGGTGTATTTGGACTTTCAAAAGGTTTTTGACAAGGTCCTGCACAAGAGATTGGTGTGCAAAATCAAAGCACATGGTATTGGGGGTAATGTACTGACGTGGATAGAGAACTGGTTGGCAGACAGGAAGCAGAGAGTCGGGATAAACGGGTCCTTTTCAGAATGGCAGGCAGTGACTAGTAGAGTGCCGCAGGGCTCAGTGCTGGGACCCCAGCTCTTTACAATATACATTAACAATTTAGATGAAGGAATTGAGTGTAATATCTCCAAGTTTGCAGATGACACTAAACTGGGTGGTGGTGTGAGCTGTGAGGAGGACGCTAAGAGGCTGCAGGGTGACTTGGACAGGTTAGGTGAGTGGGCAAATGCATGGCAGATGCAGTATAATGTGGATAAATGTGAGGTTATCCATTTTGGGGGCAAAAACACGAAGGCAGAATATTATCTGGATGGCGGCAGATTAGGAAAAGGGGAGGTGCAATGAGACCTGGGTGTCATAGTTCATCAGTCACTGAAAGTGGGCATGCAGGTACAGCAGGCGGTGAAGAAGGCAAATGGTATGTTGGCCTTCATAGCTAGGGGATTTGAGTATAGAAGCAGTTGTATAGGGCCTTAGTGAGGCCTCACCTGGAATAGTGTGTTCAGTTTTGGTCTCCTAATCTGAGGAAGGACGTTCTTGCTATTGAGGGAGTGCAGCGAAGGTTCACCAGACTGATTCCATAGATGGCTGGACTGTCATATGAGGAGAGACTGGAGCAACTGGGCCTTTATTCACTGGAGTTTAGAAGGATGAAAGGGGATCTCATAGAAACGTATAAGATTCCGACAGGACTGGACAGGTTAGATGTGGGAAGAATGTTCCCGATGTTGGGGAAGTCCAGAAGCAGGGGACATAGTCTTAGGCTAAGGGATAGGCCATTTAGGACTGAGATGAGGAGAAACTTCTTCACTCAGAGAGTTGTTAACCTGTGGAATTCCCTGCCGCAGAGAGTTGTTGATGCCAGTTCATTGGATATATTCAAGAGGGAGTTAGATATGGCCCTTACGGTTAAGGGGATCAAGGGGTATGGAGAGAAAACAGGAAAGGGATACCGAGGGAATGATCAGCCATGACCTTATTGAATGGCGGTGCAGGCTTGAAGGGCTGAATGGCCGACTCCTGCACCTATTTTCTATGTTTCTTTATTTAGGGAATGTTGACTATATCGAGCCCTTGTGGTCCCAGTGCTCACCATATGTGCCTTTCTGCTCACTGTGTACTGTCTCTCTTTCAGATGGAACAGTTTCCAGGGGAATTTGAATAAGTACAAGAAAAAGCTGGCGGCAGCTTTGGAGGTTCATGCCTTAATCAGAGAGATGGATGAAATTAAAGAAAGAATGGGTGAAAAGGTGAGAGCTGTGTAACCAGGCGGTGCCCCCGATGAGCTGTATTACAGTCCCTGCTAAAAATTCAGGTGCGGAAGGAATCCTGCCCTGCACTGCAACCCTGAGTGTTAACATGCAGAGTGAGGCGGTGCTCAAGGTCAGATAATCCTTCCGTTGACATGTGGGAGATAGACCTTGAGTGCAGTGAGTGGCAATGAAATGGTTTGTGCACCTGATAGTCCCTGAGCCACTGCACCACGACATCATGAAGTCTGTGTGGTCAGGACTGTACACCTGTTCTGTGTTCTATTTCCAACAACAACTTGCATTAAAGCACCTTTAATGTAGTAAAATGTCCCAAGGTGCTTCACAGCAGTGTTATAAGACAAAACAAATAAATTTGACACCGAGTTGCATAAGAAGAAATTACGGCAGGAATTTGGTCAAAGAGGTAGGTTTTAAGGAGCATCTTAAAGGAGGAAAGAGAGATAGAGAGGCGGAAAGTTTAGGCAGGGAGTTCCAGAGCTTGGGGCCCAGGCAACATAAGGCATGGCCACCGATGGTTGAGCGATTATAATCAGGGATGCTCAAGAGGGCAGAATTTGAGGAGTGCAAACATCTCGGGGACGGAGGCGGGGGTACGGGAGGGACTGGACGAGATTACAGAGATATGGAGGGGCGAGGCCATGGAAGGATTTGTAAACAAGGATGATAATTTTGAAATCGGGGCGTTGCTTAACCAGGAGCCAATGTAGGTCAGCGAGCACAGGGGTGATGGGTGAGTGGGACTTGGTGTGAGTTAGGATATGGGCAGCTGAGTTTTGGATGACCTCAAGTTTAGAATGTGGGAGGCCAGCCAGGAATGTGTTGGAAGTAACAAAGGCATGGATGAGGGTTTCAGCAGCAGATGAGCTGAGGCAGGGGTGGAGATGGGCGATGTTACGGAGGTGGAACTAGGCGGTGTTAGTTATGCCGCAGATACGTGGCTGTCAGCTCATTTCAGGGTCAGATATGACAACAAGGTTGCGAAGAGTCTGGTTCAGCTTCAGACAGATGCTAGGGAAAGGGATGGAGTCGATGGCCAGGGAACGCAATTTGTGGCGGGGACGAAAGATAATGGCTTTGGTCTTCCCAATATTTAATTATTTAAATATTTAATTTGTGGGAACAAGGAGAATTGTGGCAGGAGTGAGGTTGAAGAGCTGAATGCCCTTTCCTGTGTCTGTGCATTCTAATGTTCTTAGGCGCTGCCATGTAGTTTGTTATTTGCCCTGTAGGCATGCTCTGATTTGACTATAAGCTGGTTTACCTGGACCCACTTGGATGAGCCTGGTCGCTAAACGTCACACAACTTCTGTGGTTTGAACCAGCAGCCCCACTAACGGCCTGTTTCTGTTGATAGAGTTTATTGATGCATGGTCTGGACTATGGCCGGGATGTGGAAAATGTGGAAAAACTAATGAGGAGACATAAAGAAACGGAACTGGAAATCACGGTCATCCAGGACAAGACAGAGGTGAGTACCACACGGAGCTGGAGCCAGAGAGCAGGTAGCCTGGACTCCAACCAGCAATGCCCCGAATACACCCTTATGTTGCCCCATACTTCTCCTTCCACTCCTACAGCTGGGATGTGGGGTCCACAGTCTCCGGCAGCCCCCTGGCACCTTGTCCATGTGGCCATTCTGCATGTTCGAGTCTCGACAGCGAGTGCTGGTGGAGATGGCAGCATCACAGCTGACTCCAGTGCTGTCCTCACCTGATGTAACTGTCCAACTCTGAATGAAAGAAAGAAAGAGCTTACATACAGTGCCTTTCACGACTCAGGACACCCCAACAACGATTTACAACCAATGAAATACTTTTGAAGTGTAGCCACTGTTGTAATGCAGGAAGCAGAAAGACATTTATGTGTACAGCAAGGTTCCAAAAAACAGCTATGTGGTAATGACCAGATCATCTGCTTGAGGTGTTGGTTGTTGGCCAGGACACCAAGCGTAGTTTCCCTGCTCTTCTTCAAACAGTGCCCTGGGATCTTTTGCCGAGAGGCCAGATGTCTTGATTTAATGTCTCATCCAAAAGATGTCACCTCCGACAGTGCAGCGCTCCCTCAGTACTGCCCCTCCAACAGTGCGGCACTCCCTCAGTACTGCTCCTCCGACAGTGCAACACTCCCTCAGTACTGCCCCTCGACAGTGCGGCGCTCCCTCAGTACGGCCCCTCTGACAATGCGGCACTCCCTCAGTACTGCCCCTCCGACAGTGCGGCACTCCCTCAGTACTGCCCCACCGACAGTGCGTCACTCCCTCAGTACCGCCCCTCCGACAGTGCGGCACTCCCTCAGTACTGCCCCTCCGACAGTGCGGCACTCCCTCAGTACTGCCCCTCCGACAGAGCGGCACTCCCTCAGTACTGCCCCTCCGACAGAGCGGCATTCCCTCAGTACTGCCCCTCCGACAGAGCGACGCTCCCTCAGTACTGCCCTCGACAGTGCGGCACTCCCTCAGTACTGACCCTCCGACAGTGCAGTACTCCCTCAGTACGGCACAGAAGTGTCAGCCTGGATTGTGTGCTCAAGTTTTGGGAGTGCGACTTTCTGACTCGGGCCGTCAGAGAGTTTTGCCACTGAGCCATGGCTGACACTTGTGCTTCTGGTAGGGAGCCTTAGTCACTGAAAGCACAGAGATCAGAGATAAAGGATCCGAGCGTCCTATGCAGATTGGTGAGTGCTGCCAATGGCTGAGATTCCCCGCGGAAGTGCAAAGTCGAAAATGTTTCTCCTTCAACGCCAGAAAGCCCACTTTTGCCACTGCGTGTGTAACATGAAATTTCTGCTCTATTCTGCGACCATCCTTTTTTCTTGGGCTCCCGCTTTCACCGACCATCGCTGGCCAAGGGGCTGGAGAGCAGTCCCCAGACCCCCACCAGGGCTGCTCAGTACTTCATTAGGGGATGTGCAAGATCAGGAGAGAGAGGGGAACTTTCTTTCTTTGCCCTGTGTCCACACATGCCGTACTGCCTCGCACTACGCTCTGGGGCACAGATCCCACTGAAATAGTATGAGCATTAACACTGTGAGCTTCTGTATCTGAAACAGGTGCTGGAAGCTGATGCCAGGCAACTGTGCAAGTCGCAGTCTGCGATATGTGACAAGCTCAGCCTGAAGCAAGGAGAGATGCAGGAGAGCTGGCTTCGGCTGCAGAAGGAGGCCAAGCTGCGGTGAGTAAAGCTCCCAGAGTGCAGAGTCGGGAGGGATACAAGAAAGACACGATTCTATGAATGAAAGAACTTGCATTTCTGTAACACCTTAAAGGACATCCCTAGGGCTTTACAAACAATGAAACACTTTTGAAGTGTGGTCACTGTTGTAATATAAGGAAACGTGGCAGCCAATTTGCGCACAACATGGTAATTTACTCGATGATCTGTTTTAATGATATTGGTTGAGGGATAAACATTGTCCAGGACACCGGGGAGAACTCCCCTGCTCTTCTTTCAATAGTGCCGTGGGATCTTTACATCTACCTGAGAGGGCAACTGGGGCCTCAATTTGACGTCTCATTCAAAAGACAGTGCAGCACTCCCTCGGCACTGCATCAGAGTGTCAGCCTAGATTATGTTATACAGGGCCTTGGTGAGGCTGGAACCTGGAGCATTGTGTGCAGTTTTGGTCTCCTTACCTAAGGAAGGATATACTTGCCATAGAGGGAGTACAGTGAAGGTTCACCAGACTGATTCCTGGGATGGCAGGACTGTCTTATGAAGAGAGAATTAGTATTTTGTTCCTAACACAGATGGGACTGCACACAAGGAGGTTAAATTAACAGTGACCTCAGTCTTTAATAAGACGCTCTAGAGTGAGGAACAGGCATTAGGGGCCGGCTTACTTCAGGGGATGCGCTCCCTGGTGGCGGAACATGGGAGTGCATGCTTTACAGATACACAACAGGGTCGACTAGGCCTGTATTCACTGGAGTTTAGAAGAATGAGAGGGGATCTCACTGAAACATATAAAATTCTGACTGAGTTGGATAGACTGGATGCGGGGAGGATGTTTCTCCTGGCTGGGAAGTCTAGAACAAGGGGTCACAGTCTCAGGATACGGGGTAGGAAATTTAGGACCGATATGAGGAGAAATTTTTTCACTCGGAGGGTGGTGAACCTGTGGAATTCTCTACCACAGAAGGATGTGGAGGCCAAGTCAATGAATACATTTAAGAAGGAGAAAGATAGATTTATAGACACAAAAGGCATCAAGGGGTATGGGGAAAAAGCGGGAATATGGTGTTGAGATAGAGGATCAGCCATGATCATATTGAATGGCGGTGCAGACTCGAAGGGCCGAATGGCCTACTGCTGCTCCTATTTTCTATCTTTCTATGTTTCTATGTCACTGGAATAGTAATGATCCAGAAACATGAGTTCACATCCCACCACTGGGAGAATTAAATTCAGTTAATTAAATAAATCTGGAATTTAAATAAAAGCTAGTACTGTATCAGTAACGGTGATCATGAAACTACTGCGTTGTTGTAAAATCCCAACTGTTTCACTGTTAGTGAAGGAAATCTGCTGTCCTTACCCTGTCTGGCCTATATGTGACTCCAGACCCACTGCAATGTGGTTGACTCTTAACTGCCCTCTGAAATGGCCTAGCGAACTCCTCCGTTGTACCAAACCGCTACAACGAAGCCAGTGCTGTGGGAGTACTTTCACCACACGGACTGCAGCAGATCAAGAAGACGGCTCACCACTACCTTCTCAAGGGCAATTAGGGATGAGCAATAAATGCTGGCCTTGCCAGTGACGCCCATAAAAAAAGGTAGGAAGGCAGGACAAAGCAGGCAAGCTGCTGAGGAGATTGAACATGGGTTAAACCAGAGAAAGCAAAGGGAGACTGTGAATGGAGCTAGACCCACATAGCCAGGGCTCATTAAGAGGTGTCCCAGGGACCAATGCCGGGGCCAGTGCTGTTCAGTGTGATATGATTCGGGGCGAGAACAGAAACCTGCCTGACCTGCTAAGATTTCCAGCATTTTCTGTTTTTTGGAGTTTGAAGATGGCACCAAATTGGGAGTGGTGTCAAGCAATAGGGAGCAGACAGACATATGGGATGGGCAAGGCCATCATTTATTGCCCGTCCCTAATCGCCCTTGAGAAGGTGGTGGTGAGCCGCCTTCTTGATCTGTTGCAGTCCGTGTGGTGAAAGTACTCCCACAGCGCTGGCTTCGTCGTAGCGGTTTGGTACAACGGAGGAGCTCGCTAGGCCATTTACATAAGAATTAGGAACAGGAGTAGGCCATCTAGCCCCTCGAGCCTGCTCCGCCATTCAACAAGATCATGGCTGATCTGGCCGTGGACTCAGCTCCACTTAGCCGCCCGCTCCCCGTAACCCTTAATTCCCTTATTGGTTAAAAATCTATCTATCTGTGACTTGAAAACATTCAATGAGCTAGCCTCAACTGCTTCCTGGGGCAGAGAATTCCACAGATTCACAACCCTCTGGGAGAAGAAATTCCTTCTCAACTCGGTTTTAAATAGGCTCCCCCGTATTTTGAGGCTGTGCCCCCTAGTTCTAGTCTCCCCGACCAGTGGAAACAACCTCTATCTTGTCTATCCCTTTCATGATTTTAAATGTTTCTATAAGATCACCCCTCATCCTTCTGAACTCAAACGAGTAAAGATTCAGTCTACTCAATCTAGCATCATAAGGTAACCCTCTCATCTCCGGAATCAGCCGAGTGAATCGTCTCTGTACCCCCTCCAAAGCTAGTATATCCTTCCTTAAGTAAGGTGACCAAAACTGCACGCAGTACTCTAGGTGCGGCCTCACCAATACCCTGTACATTTGCAGCAGGACCTCCCTACTTTTGTACTCCATCCCTCTCGCAATGAAGGCCAACATTCCATTCGCCTTCCTGATTACCTGCTGCACCTGCAAACTAACTTTTTGGGATTCATGCACAAGGACCCCCAGGTCCCTCTGCACCGCAGCATGTTGTAATTTCTCCCCATTCAAATAATATTCCCTTTTACTGTTTTTTTTTCCCAAGGTGGATGACCTCACACTTTCCGACATTGTATTCCATCTGCCAAACCTTAGCCCATTCGCTTAACCTATCTAAATCTCTTTGCAGCCTCTTTGTGTCCTCTACACAACCCGCTTTCCCACTAATCTTTGTGTCATCTGCAAATTTTTTTACACTACACTCTGTCCCCTCTTCCAGGTCATCTATGTATATTTGTAAACAGTTGTGGTCCCAGCACCGATCCCTGTAGCACACCACAAACCACCGATTTCCAACCCGAAAAAGACCCATTTATCCCGACTCTCTGCTTTCTGTTAGCCAGCCAATTCTCTATCCATGCTAATACAATTCTTCTGACACCGCATACCTTTATCTTCTGCAGTAACCTTTTGTGTGGCACCTTATCGAATGCCTTTTGGAAATCTAAATTCCACCACATCCATCGGTACACCTCTATCAGGGCAGTTAAGAGTCAACCACATTGCAATGGGTCTGGAGTGACATATAGGCCAGACCAGTTAAGGACAGCAGATTTCCTTCACTAATGGACCGGAACCAATGTCCTAGGGGGAGTGTTTGCTAGTGCTATTGGGGAGGAGTTAAACTAATGTGGCAGGGGGATGGGAACCTCTGCAGGGAGACAGAGGGAAATAAAATGGAGTCAGAAGCAAAAGATAGAAAGGAGAATAGTAAAAGTGGAGGGCAGAGAAACCCAAGGCAAAAAACAAAAAAGGCCACATTACAGCAAAATTCTAAGGGGGCAAAGTGCGTGTAAAAGACAAGCCTGAAGGCTCTGTGCTTCAATGCGAGGAGTATTTGGAATAAGGTGGACGAATTAACTGCGCAGACAGCAGTTAACGGGTATGATGTAATTGGCATCACGGAGACATGGCTCCAGGGGTGACCAAAGCTGGGAACTCAACATCCAGGGGTATTCAGCATTTAGGAAGGATAGACAGAAAGGAAAAGGAGGCAGGGTGGCATTGCTGGTTAAAGAGGAAATTAATGCAATCGTAAGGAGGGACATTAGCCTGGATGATGTGAAATCGATATGGGTGGAGTTGCAGAATTCCAAAGGGCAGAAAACGCTAGTGGGAGTTGTGTACAGACCACCAAACAGTAGTAGTGAGGTTGGGGACAGCATCAAACAAGAAATAAGGGATGTGTGCAATAAAGGTACAGCAGTCATCATGGGCGACTTTAATCTACATATTGATTGGGCTAACCAAACTGGTAGCAATGCGATGGAGGAGGATTTCCTGGAGTGTATTAGGGATGGTTTTCTCGACCAATATGTCGAGGAACCAACTAGAGAGCTGGCCATCCTAGACTGGGTGATGTGTAATGAGAAGGGACTAATTACCAATCTTGTTGTGCGAGGCCCTTTGGGGAAGAGTGACCATAATATTGTAGAATTCTTTATTAAGATGGAGAGTGACACAGTTAATTTGGAAACTAGGGTCCTGAACTTAAGGAAGGGGAACTTCGGCGGTATGAGGCGTGAATTGGCTAGAATAGACTGGCAAAGGATACTTAAAGGGCTGACGGTGTGTAAGCAATGGCAAACATTTAAAGATCATATGGATGAACTTCAGCAATTGTACATCCCTGTCTGGACTAAAAATAAAACGGGGAAGGTGGCTCAACCATGGCTATCAAGGGAAATTAAGGATAGTGTTAAAGCCAAGGAAGAGGCATATAATTTGGCCAGAAAAAGCAGCAAACCTGAGGACTGGGAGAAATTTAGAATTCAACAGAGGAAGACTAATGGTTTAATTAAGAAGGGGAAAATAGAGTACGAGAGGAAGCTTGCAGGGAATATAAAAACTGACTGCAAAAGCTTCTATAAATATGTGAAGAGAAAAAGATTAGTGAAGACAAACGTAGGTCCCTTGCAGTCGGATTCAGGTGAATTTATAATGGGGAGCAAAGAAATGGCAGACCAATTGAACAAAAATTACGGTTCTGTCTTCACGAAGGAAGACACAAATAACCTTCCGAATGTACTAGGGGACAGTAGGTCTAGTGAGAAGGAGGAACTGAAGGATATTCTTATTAGGCGGGAAATTGTGTTAGGGAAATTGATGGGATTGAAGGCTGATAAATCCCCGGGGCCTGATAGTCTGCATTCTAGAGTACTTGAGGAAGTGGCCCTAGAAATAGTGGATGCATTGGTGATCATTTTCCAACAGTCTATCGACTCTGGATCAGTTCCTATGGACTGGAGGGTAGCTAATGTAACACCACTTTTTTAAAAAGGAGGGAGACAGAAAACGGGTAATTATAGACCGATTAGCCTGACATCAGTAGTGGGAAAATGTTGGAATCAATCATTAAGGATGAAATAGCAGTGCATTTGGAAAGCAGTGACAGGATTGGACCAAGTCAGCATGGATTTATGAAAGGGAAATCATGCTTGACGAATCTTCTGGAATTTTTGAGGATGTAACTAGCAGGGTGGACAAGGGAGAACCAGTGGATGTGGTGTATTTGGACTTTCAAAAGGCTTTTGACAAGGTCCTGCACAAGAGATTGGTGTGCAAAATCAAAGCACATGGTATTGGGGTAATGTACTGGCGTGGATATTGAATTGGTTGGCAGACAGGAAGCAGAGAGTCGGGATAAACGGATCCTTCTCAGAATGGCAGGCAATGACTAGTGGAGTGCCGCAGGGCTCAGTGCTGGGACCCCAGCTCTTTACAATATTCATTAACGATTTAGATGAAGGAATTGAATGTAATATCTCCAAATTTGAAGATGACACTAAACTGGGTGGCGGTGTGAGCTGTGAGGAGGACGCTAAGAGGCTGCAGGGTGACTTGGACAGGTTAGGTGAGTGGGCAAATGCAAGGCAGATGCAGTATAATATGGATAAATGTGAGGTTATCCATTTTGGGGGCAAAAACACGAAGGCAGAATATTATCTGGATGGCGGCAGATTAGGAAAGGGGGAGGTGCAACGAGACCTGGGTGTCATGCAGTGGGCATGCAAATACAGCAGGCGGTGAAGAAGGCAAATAGTATGTTGGCCTTCATAGCTAGGGGATTTGAGTATAGGAGCAGGGAGGTCTTACTGTAGTTGTACAGGGCCTTAGTGAAGCCTCACCTGGAATATTGTGTTCGGTTTTGGTCTCCTAATCTGAGGAAGGATGTTCTTGCTATTGAGGGAGTGCAGCGAAGATTCACCAGACTGATTCCCGGGATGGCAGGACTGACATATGAGGAGAGACTGGAGTGACTGGGCCTTTATTCACTGGAGTTTAGAAGGATGAGAGGGGATCTCATAGAAACGTATAAGATTCTGACGGGACTGGACAGGTTAGATGCGGGAAGAATGTTCCCGATGTTGGGGAAATCCAGAACAAGGGGTCACAGTCTTAGGATAAGGGGTGGGCCATTTAGGACTGAGATGAGGAGAAACTTCTTCACTCAGAGAGTTGTTAACCTGTGGAATTCCCTGCCGCAGAGAGTTGTTGATGCCAGTTCATTGGATATATTCAAGAGGGAGTTAGATATGGCCCTTACGGTTAAGGAGATCAAGGGGTATGGAGAGAAAGCAGGAAAGGGCTACTGAGGGAATGATCAGTCATGATCTTATTGAATGGCGGTGCAGGCTCGAAGGGCCGAATGGCCTACTCCTGCACCTATTTTCTATGTTTCTATATTGCGGAGGTCGTTGCGGTGACAACTGACATTTAATGTGGGCAATGATACTAGAGAATGGAAATAAATGCTGGGAATATAAACTGGCTCCAGACTACAGAATAACTTTCAGGAGAGAGGTCTGGGAGTATTGGTGGAGGGCTTGGTGAGATCAAGGGCTTAGTGAGTGGCAGCAGTAAGGAAAGCGAACGGGATCTTGGCATGTACAGATAGAGGAATAGAGCAGAAATACTAAAAAGTTACACATTCTTAATTGTGACCTCAGATACAGTTACAGTCTCACTCTCAGTTACAGTCTCACTCTGTTACAGTCTCACAGTTACAGACCCGCTCTCAGTTACAGTCTCAGTTACAGTCTCTCAGTTACAGACCCGCTCTCAGTTACAGTCCCACTCTGTTACAGTCCCACAGTTACAGTCCCGCTCTCAGTTACAGTCTCAGTTACAGTCCCGCTCTCAGTTACAGTCCCACTCTCAATTACAATATCAGTTACAGTCTCACTCAGTTAGTCTCGCCCTCAGTTACAGTCCCGCTCTCAGTTACAGTTTCACAATACAGACCCGCTCTCAGTTACAGTCTCACTCTCAGTTACAATCTCTCAGTTACAGACCCGCTCTCAGTTACAGTCTCACTCTCAGTTACAATCTCTCAGTTACAGACCCGCTCTCAGTTACAGTCCCACTCTCAGTTACAGTCCCACCCTCAGTTACAGTCTCACAGTTACAGTCCTGCTCTCAGTTACAGTCTCACAGTTACAGTCCCACTCTCAGATACAGTCTCACAGTTACAGGCCCGCTCTCAGTTACAATCCCACTCGCAATTACAGTCCCGCTCTCAGTTACAGTCCCGCTCTCAGTTACAGTCCCGCTCTCAGTTACAGTCCCGCTCGCAGTTACAGTCTCACTCGCAGTTAGTCTCACAATTACAGTCCCACTCTCAGTTACAGTCCCACTCTCAATTACAGTATCAGTTACAGTCTCACTCAGTTAGTCTCGATCTCAGTTACAGTCCCGCTCTCAGTTACAGTCTCTCAGTTACAGTCCCGCTCTCAGTTACAGTCCCGCTCTCAGTTACAGTCTCTCAGTTAGTCCCGATCTCAGTTACAGTCCCGCTCTCAGTTACAATCTCGCTGTCAGTTACAGTCTCACTCTCAGTTACAGTCCCTCTCACAGTCACAGTCCCGTTCTCAGTCACAGTCCCGTTCTCAGTTACAGTCCCGTTCTCAGTTAGTCCCGCTCTCAGTTACAGTCTCGCTCTCAGTTACAGTCTCTCAGTTACAGTCCCGCTCTCAGTTACAGTCCCGCTCTCAGTTACAGTCTCAGTTACAGTTACAGTCTCACTCTCAGTTACAGTCTCAGTTACAGTTTCAGTTACAGTCTCAGTTACAGTTACAGTCCCGCTCTCAGTTATGGTCCCGCTCTCAGTTACAGTCGCGCTCTCAGTTACAGTGTCAGTTACAGTTATCGTCTTACTTTCAGTCTCGCTCTCAGTTACAGTTACAGTCCCGCTCTCAGTTACAGTCCCACTCTCAGTTATAGTTGTCATGTATCTCACATTACTGTATATAACTGTATCTTACCATGCTATACATGACTGTAACTAGATATGACCTGTAACCACAAACATACTTTACCACCAGGAGTGCACTTGCAGGAGACACTGCATACCTGTTCCACACAGGTATATAAAGATAGGTCTCAGGCAAGTGTGGCATTCGAGAGCTATGAAATAAAGATGCAGGTCCAGAGTGACCTTAACTTCAGCATGTGCCTCGTGTAAGTTTGCACTGCAGGGTCAGGACTTTACAGTGGCGACGAGTTACGGGATCATAGAATCTACAGAATGGCTACCAACGGTTCAGATGAGAAATACAATGCTGGAGACAATTGGGATGACTTTATAGAAAGGCTCCAGCAAAGCTTTGTAACCAAAGACTGGTTGGGCGACAATAAGGCAGACAAGAGAAGAGCCCATCTCTTGACCAGCTGTGGCTTGAAAACATACGCCTTAATAAAGGACCTGCTGGCACCCGAGAAACCAGCAAGCAAGTCGTTTGAGGAGTTGAGCACACTGGTAAGAGACCACCTGAAGCCAGCGAACAGCCTACACATGGCCAGACACAGGTTCTACAACTACGGATGCTGTGTGGGTCAGAGCATACCCGACTTCATGGTGGAACTTCGGAGGTTGGCTAGTTTATGTGAGTTCTCCAATTAACTAAGGAGAGAAGTACTGAGAGACTTTTTTATTGAAGGAATAGTCCACGCAGGCATATTCCAAAAGCTCATAGAGACCAAGAACTTGACTCTAGAGGCAGCAGCACTGGTCGCACAGACATTTTTGGCAGGAGAAGAAGAAACGAGGTTGATCTACACTGCGGGTACGACAACTAACGAAACATCGGAACAAGCCGCTACCCCCACACACAGACAAAGGCAGGAGAGCAGGCCCTCAACAGCAGGCAATAGCGCCAGAAGCCATCAAGGGCCACATGAACGGCCGTTCACACCTCATCAACCCACAATGCGAGCAATCAACTACAGACTGAGAGAAGCTCAAGAGAGATCAGCCAGACGCAGCTCATTCTTTGGAACAATGGAAGTGGTCTGTGCTGGAGATGTGCGGGAAGGCACTCAACAAAGGGGTGTCGATTTCAGCAAGCTGTTTGCAGAAACTGCAACTATACAGGGAATCTGGCTCGCATGTGCAGATAAACAGCAGCTCGGCTGGTATACGAATCAGAAGGGTCAGAAAGCGGACCAGAAGACGGTGGGGACAGTGCCCAGGACGCCGAGGTACAGCGGGTCAACACGATCAATGTCCACTGTTCTTACAACAAGACGCCTCCAATAATGATGAAGGTCCTATTCAATGGGATACCCGTCAACATGGAACTGGACATGGGAGCTAGTCAATCTCTCATGAGCGTCCAACAATTTGAACAGCTGTGGCCGCACAAAAGCAACAGACCAAAACTCACAAGGATCGACACCAAACTAAGGACCTATACCAAAGAAATTGTCCCAGTCCTTGGCAGCGCCATGCTCTCAGTCACACACAAAGGGATGGTGAACTGACTTCCCCTGTGGATTGTCTCCGGAGATCTCCCAGCACTGTTGGGGAGAAACTGGCTGGCAAAACTAAATTGAAAATGGGATGATGTTCACGCCATGTCGTCAGAGGAACGGACCTCCTGCTCAACAGTTCTAAGTCATTTTGAACATTTCTTTCAGCCAGGTGTGGGCACCTTCAAAGGGGCTAAAGTTAAAATCTACATCACACAGGAAGCCAGACTGGTCCATCACAAGGTTAGAGCTGTGCCTTATGTGATGAGGGAAAAAATTGAACATGAACTGGACAGGCTTCTGCGGGAAGGCATTATCTCACCCGTGGAATTTAGCGACTGGGCAAGTCCCATCGTCCCCGTCATGAAGCCTGATGGATCCGTACGAATCTGTGGGGATTACAAGTCTACCATAAACAGAGTCTCCCTACAGGACCAATACCCGCTGCCCAGAGCGGAGGACCTATTTGCCACATTGGCTGGAGGAAAACTTTTCTCGAAACTAGATCTCACATCTGCATATATGATACAAGAACTGACCGAAGAGTCTGAGCTACTCACCACCATCAACACACATCGAGGCCTTTTTATGTACAATCGATGCCCATTCGACATCAGGTCGGCAGCTGCTATATTCCAGCGCAACATGGAGAGTCTGCTCAAGTCCATCCAGGTGACGGTTGTGTTTCAAGATGACATACTCATCACGGGCAGGGACACCGACTCCCATCTCCGCAATTTGGAGGAAGTACTAAGTCGATTGGATCGGGTAGACCTAAGAGTTAAGAAATCCAAGTGTCTGTTTCTCGCGCCCGAGGTTGAATTTTTGGGCAGAAAGATTGCCGCTGATGGAATCCGCCCAACAGAATCCAAAACCGAAGCAATTCGTCTGGCACCCAGGCCCCGGAATGTCTCAGAACTGCGTGCCTTTCTCGGGCTGCTCAATTACTTTGGGAACTTTATGCAGAACTTGAGCATGCTGCTGGAGCCTCTTCATGTGCTACTCAGAAAGGGGTGCGATTGGTTTTGGGGGGACGCCCAAAAACGCGCCTTCAATAAGGCACGCAACCTTCTATGTTCCAACAGAGTTTTAGCCCTTTTTTGACCTAGGTAAAAAGCTAGTTCTTACATGTGATGCGTCAGCGTACGGGGTCGGGTGCGTTTTACAGCATGTCAATGATGTGGGTAAATTACAACCCATTGCGTATGCCTCCAGGTCACTTTCGCGGGCGGAGCGCGAGTACAGTATGGTTGAGAAGGAGGCGCTCACGTGCGTGTACGGTGTCAAAAAGATGCACCAATACCTTTTCGGGGCCAAGTTCGCGTTAGAAACCGACCACAAACCCCTCACGTCCCTCCTATCCGAGTGCAAGGCAATAAATGTCAACGCCTCGGCGTGCATTCAGCAGTGGGCACCCATGCTGGCGTCCTATGACTATACTATAAGGCACAGACCAGGCACAGACAACTGTGCCGACGCGCTCAGCAGGCTACCCCTGGCGACCACGAAAGGGTCTGACGAACAGGACTGTGAGATAGTCATGGCAATCAATTGCTTTGAGTCCACAGGTTCGCCCATGACGGCTCGCCAAATCAGAGCCTGGACGACCAGCGACCCCACGTTATCCTTAGTAAAAAGATGTGTCCTAACCGGTGACTGGGCAGAGGCTCAGGATGCCTGCCCCGCGGAGATCAAACCTTTCCATAGGCGTATGCATGAACTATCACTACAGGCAGACTGCCCGATGTTGGGCAGCCGAGTAGTTATGCGTCTGCGAGGCAGAGAGGAGTTTGTCCGGGAGCTCCACCGCGAGCACCCGGGGATCATCCTTTTGAAGGCCATAGCCAGATCCCACGTCTGCTGGCCTGGCATTGACACGGATTTGGAGCTCTGCGTCCGGCGGTGCACAACTTGTGCCCAACTCAGTAATGCTCCCAGGGAGGCCACCCTGAGCCCCTGGCCCACCAAACCATGGTCGCGGGTGCATGTAGCCTATGCGGGCCCATTCATGGGCAAAATGTTCCTCGTAGTCTTCGATGCATTTTCAAAGTGGATCGAGTGCACCATTTTAAACTCGAGCACCACCTCCACCACTGTGCAGAGCCGTAGAACCATGTTTGCAATGCACGGAATTCCTGACATATCGGTCAGTGATAATGGTCCGTGCTTCACCAGTGCAGAATTTCAAGATTTTATAGTTGACCACGGTATAAATCATGTTAAGACGGCACCGTTCAAGCCGGCCTCCAATGGCCAGGCGGAGCGAGCAGTGCAGATCATTAAACAAGGCATGCTTAAAATCCAAGGTCCCACGTTGCAGAGCCGCCTGTCGCGACTGCTGCTGGCATACAGATCTCGTCCGCATTCGTTGACTGGGGTTCCCCCCGCGCAACTATTGATGAAACGGATCTTAAAGACTAGGCTCTCGTTAATCCTCCGAGACATGCATTAAATTGTTGAGGCAAAGCGCCGGAAGCTAACTGAATACCATGACTGAAATTCGAGGGGGAGGTGGAATGAGATAGTGAACAAAGTGTTTGTGCTAAACTATGGCCGGGGTCCCAAATGGCTTGCAGGGACAGTAACAGACAAAGAGGGAAACAGGCTACTGGTTGTACAAATGGATAATGGCCAAACCTGCCGGAGGCATGTAGACCAAGTCAAAAGTAGATTCACCAACAACACTGCAGAACCAGAGGCAGACTACAATGTGGAACTCACACCACACCTGGTGGACAGACAGAGGTTACAACCTGAGGAAAGGGCAGTCTCAACAGACAGCCCAGGCGAGATACCAGCAATCACACTGAACGAAACAGACAGCCCAGGCGAGATACCAGCAATCACACCGAAAGAAGAACAGTCACCAAGGCAAACAACTGAACCACAACTAAGACGCTCCACACGAGAGCGTAGACCACCTGAGAGACTGAATCTATAAAGACAATAAGACCTTGGGGGAGGGTGTATCTCACACTACTGTATATAACTGTATCTTACCATGCTATACATGACTGTAACTAGATATGACCTGTAACCACAAGCATACTTTACCACCAGGGGTGCACTTGCAGGAGACACTGCATACCTGTCCCACACAGGTATATAAAGGCAGGTCTCAGGCAAGTGTGGCACTCGAGAGCTGTGAAATAAAGATGCAGGTCCAGAGTGACCTTAACTTCAGCATGTGCCTCGTGTAAGTCTGTACTGCAGGGTCAGGACTTTACAATAGTCTCAGTTACAGTTACAGTCCCGCTCTCACCTACAGTCCCCGTTACTGTCAGTATATGGATGAGGTTTAAAGGGTTGTGCTTTCAGGTTGGTAGGTCGTGCGTTTTGTCTGATTTCTTGCTTTAGTTGTTGACTTTAGCTCCAGCTGATTTCCAATTTGTGCAGGAAGGAGAAGCTGGAAGCCTCGTACCAGCTGCAGAAGTTCAACAGGACTGTCCGGGAGCTGACAGACTGGGCACAGTGGATGAAAGCCCCGATGAGGGAAGGGAGCTTGCCAAAGAGTAAGCAAGAGGCAGAAAGCATGATCGAGGAACACCAAGAGAGAAAGGCAAGTACACAGTGCTGGGAGCTGATCAAACAATCTCAATGTACCATGATGGGCACAACTAGGATCCAACTACATCCTGGCAGCTGAGGCTCAGGGCTACCTGGACTCAGCTAGGGATAGTTCCTTTACCAGCAAAACATTGGGCTGGATTTCCGGTTGTCTAACGCCTCAGTTAGCGGCCAGAGGGGACGATAATGGGAGGGTCAGAGGTTACCGACCGGGAGCGCAGCATTTAGCGCCCCGACCGAAAATTCATTCGAGGCTCACTGGGGGCACAAAACAGTAGCGCCCGGCTGCTGACGATCGCTCCGATCCTGACGTATTCCTGGTACAATGCCCACGCTTGTGCCCCGGTCGGTAAATTCGGTGCGGCCGCCTCATTGAGCACCCGCCAAGAACAGCGTCTGGGAAAACAGTCGGTCCAGGCTTGCAGAGTCGTTAACTGGCGGCTACTTAACGGAATGAGGAAGCGCTTCCCTCGGTGGTCACAGTCAGTGCAACGGTTACACACAGCACGGTGCGTGAGCCTCCCAGTTTGCAGCGGCAGACAGACATAACAGTTCAGGTTGAAAACAAGTGATTTAGAAAACTTTACTGGCTGCATTACTATGCCGCGCCTTTATGACGCAGCTTTTCCCGGGTTCTGAACCCTGTGTAATGACTCAATTAAATTTAGTGCTGGCATTTTCGTTAGCGTCCCGCCAGTTCTGGTGTGCAACGGCTGATTTAATACCTCCGTCAGCTCTTTGACCGATTCTAACGAATTTCTATGCTGAGGGTGAAAACTTTTTCAAGGTGTTAAAATTACCGCTCCACCTGGGACACCGCCCCGAATAAGGTGCGACCAAATTTATCCTCCTCTGTGTTTTGTTACCTACTGATTTTATGGCCCTTTGAACGTTGTTATTCTTTAAACCACTCCGTAAACTACGCATCGATTCTCAGTAAATACAGAAAAGCAAAATACTGCAGAGGCTGGAAATCTGAAATGTAAAATAGAAAATGCTGACATTATTTCCAGCATTTTCTGTTTTTATGCCAATGAATATGGGTCTACAGTGAAGGGGATAGAGTCGGTGCAGGAAGACTGTTGAAGGCCCTATGACAGGAGACTCAATTACTGTCGACATCAAGGCATTGCGGAGAGGCAGAGAGAGGGTGAGAATGTAGCGAGGTTGTGCTGAGGCTCGAGACAATGGTCACACCTCACCTCTAAAGTTCTTGTGGTCCAAATTCAAGTGGTCCATCAGAAAGATGCAGAGACGGAGAACAAGAATGATCCCAGGTGTAAAGAGGATGAGCTATGAGGAAAGATTGGGTAGTGGTGAAGCTTTGGCCTTATTGGACGATAAAAAGTATTAAAGGGTACAACCAAGCCGGTGAGGGAGCCTGAATTTCATAAGAAATAGGAGCAGATGTCGGCCATTCAATAAGATCATGGCTGATTTTTTTTTCATTTCATTTTTTTCATTTCAATTCCCATTCAGTGGGAACGGTTGTGTGAATTGTGTCCCTGTCGTGAATTATCGTAACCTGGGCCTTTTGTGTTCACTTCATGGGGTGTTACAGAATGGGGTGGAGGAGAGCTGAAACCCTTAAGAAGTGTTCAGAGTGACGTACTGAAGGATTATAGAAGTTGCTGACTTTTTGTGTGTGCGTGTGTGTTTGTGCATGTCTGTGTGTGGATTTGTCTGTGTGTATGTCTGTGTGTGGATTTGTCTGTGTGTGTGTGTGGGGATCTGTCTATGTGTCTGTCTCTGTGTGTGGGAACATGTCTGTGTATGGGGTGGGGTGGGGGGCGGGTGTCAGTTTGTATATTTCTCTTTGCGGGGCTTTGTCTGTGTCTCTGTATGGGGATCTGTGGATGTGTGCATCTGTCTCTCTCTTGGCCTGTACGTGTGTGTTTTTCTGTCTGTCTGTGCGCGTGTGTGTGTGCGTGTGTATGTGTGTTTGTCTGTGCGCGTGTGTGTGTTTCTGTTTGCCTGTGTGCGTGTTTTTCTGTGTGTGTGCGTCTACGCGTGTATGTCTGTCTGGGCGTGTGTGTGTTTGTGTGTGTTTTTCTGTGTGTGTGCGCCTGTATGATTGTTTTTCTGTCTGCGCGTGTATGTGTGTGTGCCTGTCTCTGTTTGTTTCTTAGACTGAGATCCAGGCCAGAGGGGAGCGTTTCGATGCTGTGAAGAATGTTGCTGTTGAGCTAGTGACTGCAGGGCACTATGCATCGCCGGACATCAAGCAGTCCCTTTCCAAGGTGGAAGAGACCTGGACCACTCTGAACCAGGCTTGGCAGGATCGTAGCACCAGGCTGGCCGAGGCCCGTGATCTGCAGGTACCGGCGGGCGGGCAAGGGGAGGGTACACGTGCCTTCATATTGTCAAACAATTCATCAAAATCGATTTTTGGCAGCATATTGCCTGGTTACCTATTGTGAATTAGAGAGAAATGTTACTGCATCCTTAGCAGAGAGGTCAACAACAAGGTGGGGCATACATTTAAAATAATTGGTAGGCGGTTTAGAGGACATATGAGGGGAAATGTCTTCACCCAGAGGGTGGTGGGGGTCTGGAACTCACTGGTAGAGGCAGAAACCCTCACCACAATTAAAAAGTACTGGGATGTGCACTTGAAGTGCTGTAACCTGCAGGGCTATGGACCAAGAGCTGGAAAGTGGGATTAGGTTGCACAGCTGTTGGTCGGCCGGTGCGGACACAATGGGCCGAAACGGCCTCATTCCATGCTGTAAATTTCTATGATTCTATGATATATGAATAGCCATTGGTCCTGATGGGTACAATCAAACTCAATGTTACTCAGACCAGGTAATACAGGCCACAGCCACTGTTATGTATGAAGAAAGGGTCTGACTGGATACTGTGAGCTTAAAGTAAAGTGTGACCGTAGTATTTTATTGCAGGTCTCCAGAGTGCCTCTCCAACCTGTGAAGCCTCCTTAAGTACCTGTGCTCACAAAGGATTATGGGATCCCTTGGGATTCCAGGGGATGAGCCCTCTGGTGGCTGTACAGGGTATATACAAGTTTACATATATAACAGCCACCTGGAGGATACTAGACAGTGTGAACCTAACTCAGATAGCAGGCCGTGTGATGAGTAAGTTGTTCAGAAGTGCTCCGCCACAGGCCCTCAGAGAGGACTTGGTCATGTCCAAAAAATGGCTCACTGGAGTGTTCAGGAGGAATGTTTAAAAAAAAGGCGACAGCAGAGTGGGGATAATGAATCAAGGGATGGTAAACCCGTGCTCCATGTGGCTATTAAGCCCAAAGGACTGGGGACAGTTTGGAGATTTGTCATTGACACAGGTACAGAAGATGCTATTCTCTCTGACGCAGTTTGATATGGCTCTCCGTAAGTGTAATGTATGCAGCTGTGAGTGTGCTCACAGATTTGTAGAGCTGTTGCATTGTGAGTGGCTGAGCCAGTCACATGATGTTCACAAGACTCAATAAAACCCCAGCCAGTTGGTTCGGGGGATCCACGATGGGGCAGGTGGTTGTGAGCCTGGTGGATAAACTGGTAATGTGTAGTGTGATTGTTAAACCTTTGCTAACAAACCGACTAGTTCTTAATAGCAATGTGTTGCTATGAATTCTTAAGCAAAGAACCCATGAAGCAAATATGTTACAGCATTGTGACAGTGTGACTGCTCTGAGTAAACCATGCTGAGTGTATTGATGCTGTAACACTGTGTGCTAAATCCCCTCACAATGCAATGTAATCGGTCATTTCAAAATGTCTGCCGCTGGTGCAATTTGCTTGCATTCTGATTGGTGCCATAGGTCACACCCAGTTCTGAACTCAGTTTGTTCCCAGTCTCCACTGTTTGGGGGGGTAGGGGAGGGGGTGTGTCAAAGGCCAAGTGCTTGGCAAACCTGGCAAGTGGTGCAACCACCTCTGTTCAGCACAACAACACTGGGTTCCTGGGATGGGCAGGGCATGGGAATGATTAAAAAATATAAATAGTGCATGTGAGTTGCTGCCCAACTGCTCAGAACATGCTCCTGAGTTGCTGGTTGGTTCAAGCTGGGACCCTTGTGTCTTGCAGATATTCTACGGCTACGTGGAGCAGAGTGAGAGCTGGCTGAGCAGCAAGGAGGCATTCCTAGCCAACGAGGACCTCGGGGTAGGTTTCCTCCCAACAAATACCAAAGCCATGGAAGGGTCGGTGACTCAAGCCCAACACTCATGAAGGCAAATCTGTGTAGCTGAGCGGACAGGCTGCAACACGCTACTTCTTCAGTTTGTGCTCATCAAGATCAGTGAAGTAATTCCTGGCAAATGCAACATTTCCAATTCAGGCACCCAATACCCGATCAAATACTCCCAGGGCAGGTACAGCACAGGTTAGATAAAGAGTAAAGCTCCCTCTACACTGTCCCATCAAACAATCCCGGGGCAGGTACAGCACGGGGTTAGATACAGAGTAAAGCTCCCTCTACACTGTCCCATCAAACACTCCCGGGGCAGGTACAGCACGGGTTAGATACAGAGTAAAGCTCCCTCTACACTGTCCCATCAAACAATCCCGGGGCAGGTACAGCACGGGTTAGATACAGAGTAAAGCTCCCTCTGCACTGTCCCATCAAACACTCCCAGGGCAGGTACAGCACGGGTTAGATACAGAGTAAAGCTCCCTCTACACTGTCCCATCAAACACTCCCAGGGCAGGTACAGCACGGGTTAAATACAGAGTAAAGCTCCCTCTGCACTGTCCCATCAAACACTCCCAGGGCAGGTACAGCACGGGTTAAATACAGAGTAAAGCTCCCTCTACACTGTCCCATCAAACACTCCCAGGGCAGGTACAGCACGGGTTAAATACAGAGTAAAGCTCCCTCTGCACTGTCCCATCAAACACTCTCAGGGCAGATACAGCACGGGTTAGATACAGAGTAAAGCTCCCTCTGCACTGTCCCATCAAACACTCTCAGGGCAGATACAGCACGGGTTAGATACAGAGTAAAGCTCCCTCTACACTGTCCCATCAAACACTCCCAGGGCAGGTACAGCACGGGTTAGATACAGAGTAAAGCTCCCTCTACACTGTCCCATCAAACACTCCCAGGGCAGGTACAGCACGGGTTAGATACAGATTAAAGCTCCTTCTGCACTGTCCCATCAAACACTCCCAGGGCAGGTACAGCACGGGTTAGATACAGAGTAAAGCTCCCTCTGCACTGGCCCATCAAACACTCCCAGGGCAGGTACAGCACGGGTTAGATACAGAGTAAAGCTCCCTCTACACTGTCCCATCAAACAATCCCAGGGCAGGTACAGACGGGGTTAGATACAGAGTAAAGCTCCCTCTAGACTGTCCAATCACACACTCCCAGGGCAGGTACAGCACGGGTTAGATACAGAGTAAAGCTCCCTCTACACTATCCCAATCACACACTCCCAGGACAGGTACAGCACGGGTTAGAAACAGAGTAAAGCTCCCTCTACACTATCCCAATCACACACTCCCAGGACAGGTACAGCACGGGTTAGATACAGAGTAAAGCTCCCTCTACACTATCCCAATCACACACTCCCAGGGCAGGTACAGCATGGGGTTAGATACAGAGTAAAGCTCCCTCTACACTGTCCCATCAAACACTCCCAGGGCAGGTACAGCACGGGGTTAGATACAGAGTAAAGCTCCCTCTGCATTGTCCCATCAAACACTCCCAGGGCAGGTACAGCACGGGTTAGATACAGAGTAAAACTCCCTCGACACTGTCCCATCAAACACTCCCAGGGCAGGTACAGCACGGGTTAGATACAGAGTAAAACTCCCTCTACACTGTCCCATCAAACACTCCCAGGGCAGGTACAGCACGGGGTTAGATACAGAGTAAAGCTCCCTCTACACTGTCCCATCAAACACTCCCAGGGCAGGTACAGCACGGGTTAGATACAGAGTAAAGCTCCCTCTCCACTGTCACATCAAACACTCCCAGGGCAGGTACAGCGGGTTAGATACAGAGTAAAGGTCCTTCTCCACTGTCACATCAAACACTCCCAGGGCAGGTACAGGGGGTTAGATACAGAGTAAAGCTCCCTCTACACTGTCCCATCAAACACTCCCAGGGCAGGTACAGCACGGGTTAGATACAGAGTAAAGCTCCCTCTACACTATCCCAATCACACACTCCCAGGACAGGTACAGCACGGGTTAGATACAGTGTAAAGCTCCCTCTACACTATCCCAATCACACACTCCCAGAGCAGGTACAGCATGGGGTTAGATACAGAGTAAAGCTCCCTCTACACTGTCCCATCAAACACTCCCAGGGCAGGTACAGCAGGGGTTAGATACAGAGTAAAGCTCCCTCTACACTGTCCCATCAAACACTCCCAGGGCAGGTACAGGGGGTTAGATACAGAGTAAAGCTCCCTCTACACTGTCCCATCAAACACTCCCAGGGCAGGTACAGCACGGGGTTAGATACAGAGTAAAGCTCCCTCTGCACTGTCCCATCAAACACTCCCAGGGCAGGTACAGCACGGGGTTAGATGCAGAGTAAAGCTCCCTCTGCACTGTCCCATCAAACACTCCCAGGGCAGGTACAGCACGGGTTAGATACAGAGTAAAGCTCCCTCTATACTGTCCCATCAAACACTCCCAGGGCAGGTACAGCACGGGGTTAGATACGGAGTAAAGCTCCCTCTACACTGTCCCATCAAACACTCCCAGGGCAGGTACAAGGGGTTAAATACAGAGTAAAGCTCCCTCTACACTGTCCCATCAAACACTCCCAGGGCAGGTACAGCACGGGGTTAGATACAGAGTAAAGCTCCCTCTGCACTGTCCCATCAAACACTCCCAGGGCAGGTACAGCACGGGGTTAGATACAGAGTAAAGCTCCCTCTACACTGTCCCATCAAACACTCCCAGGGCAGGTACAGCACGGGTTAAATACAGAGTAAAGCTCCCTCTACACTGTCCCATCAAACACTCCCAGGGCAGGTACAGCACGGGGTTAGATACAGAGTAAAGCTCCCTCAGCACTGTCCCATCAAACACTCCCAGGGCAGTTACAGGGGGTTAGATACAGAGTAAAGCTCCCTCTGCACTGTCCCATCAAACACTCCCAGGGCAGGTACAGCACGGGGTTAGATACAGAATAAAGCTCCCTCTGCACTGTCCCATCAAACACTCCCAGGGCAGGTACAGCTCAGGTTAGATACAGAGTAAAACTCCCTCTGCACTGTCCCAATCACACACTCCCAGGGCAGGTACAGCATGGGTTAGATACAGAGTAAAGCTCCCTCTACACTATCCCAATCACACACTCCCAGGGCAGGTACAGCATGGGTTAGATACAGAGTAAAACTCCCTCTGCACTGTCCCATCAAACACTCCCAGGGCAGGTACAGCACGGGTTAGATACAGAGTAAAGCTCCCTCTGCACTGTCCCATCAAACACTCCCAGGGCAGGTACAGCATGGGTTAGATACAGAGTAAAACTCCCTCTGCACTGTCCCATCAAACACTCCCAGGGCAGGTACAGCATGGGGTTAGATACAGAGTAAAGCTCCCTCTACACTGTCCCATCAAACACTCCCAGGGCAGGTACAGCATGGGGTTAGATACAGAGTGAAGCTCGCTCTACACTGTCCCATCAAACACTCCCAGGGCAGGTACAGCATGGGTTAGATACAGAGTAAAATTTGCTCTACACTGTCCCATCAAACACTCCCAGGGCAGGTACAGCACGGGGTTAGATACAGAGTAAAGCTCCCTCTACACTGTCCCATCAAACACTCCCAGGGCAGCTACAGCATGGGTTAGATACAGAGTAAAACTCCCTCTACACTGTCCCATCAAACACTCCCAGGGCAGGTACAGCACGGGGTTAGATACAGAGTAAAGCTCCCTCGACACTGTCCCATCAAACACTCTCAGGGCAGGTACAGACGAGGTTAGATACAGAGTAAAGCTCCCTCTGCACTGTCCCATCAAACACTCCCAGGGCAGGTACAGCACGGGGTTAGATACAGAGTAAAGCTCGCTCTACACTGTCCCATCAAACACTCCCAGGGCAGGTACAGACGGGGTTAGATACAGAGTAAAGCTCGCTCTACACTGTCCCATCAAACACTCCCAGGGCAGGTACAGCATGGGTTAGATACAGAGTAAAGCTCCCTCTACACTGTCCCATCAAACACTCCCAGGGCAGGTACAGCACGGGGTTAGATACAGAGTAAAGCTCCCTCTGCACTGTCCCATCAAACACTCCCAGGGCAGGTACAGCACGGGGTTAGATACAGAGTAAAGCTCCCTCTACACTGTCCCATCAAACACTCCCAGGGCAGGTACAGCACGGGTTAAATACAGAGTAAAGCTCCCTCTACACTGTCCCATCAAACACTCCCAGGGCAGGTACAGCACGGGGTTAGATACAGAGTAAAGCTCCCTCTGCACTGTCCCATCAAACACTCCCAGGGCAGTTACAGGGGGTTAGATACAGAGTAAAGCTCCCTCTACACTGTCCCATCAAACACTCCCAGGACAGGTACAGCACGGGGTTAGATACAGAGTAAAGCTCCCTCTGCACTGTCCCATCAAACACTCCCAGGGCAGGTACAGCACGAGGTTAGATACAGAGTAAAGCTCCCTCTACACTGTCCCAATCACACACTCCCAGGGCAGGTACAGCATGGGTTAGATACAGAGTAAAGCTCCCTCTACACTATCCCAATCACACACTCCCAGGGCAGGTACAGCATGGGTTAGATACAGAGTAAAACTCCCTCTGCACTGTCCCATCAATCACTCCCAGGGCAGGTACAGCACGGGTTAGATACAGAGTAAAGCTCCCTCTGCACTGTCCCATCAAACACTCCCAGGGCAGGTACAGCATGGGTTAGATACAGAGTAAAACTCCCTCTGCACTGTCCCATCAAACACTCCCAGGGCAGGTACAGCATGGGGTTAGATACAGAGTAAAGCTCCCTCTACACTGTCCCATCAAACACTCCCAGGGCAGGTACAGCATGGGGTTAGATACAGAGTGAAGCTCGCTCTACACTGTCCCA
>NC_091980.1:152909278-152984862 GCF_044704955.1 Pristiophorus japonicus | reverse complement strand
GACGAAGGGAGAGAGTGAGGGAGCAGGGAGGGATGGAGCGAGGGAGGGAGGGAACAAGGGAGCGATGGAGGGAGGGAGCGAAGGAGGGAGGGAGGGAGTGAAGGAGCGAGGGAGGGAAGGGAGGAAGCAAGGGAGGGAGCGAGGGAGGGAGGAAGGGAGGAGGCTAGGGAGTGAGGGAGGGAGCGAGCGAGGGAGCAAGGGAGGGGGGGAGCGAGGGAGGAGTGAGGGAGCGAGGGTGGTACGAATGGAGGGAGCAAGGGAGCAAGAGAGAGAGCGATGGAGGGAGCGAGGGAGTGAGCGAGGGAGGAGTAAGGGAGGTAGGGTGGTAGGAAGGGAGGGGCTGAGGGAACGAGAGAGGGAGCAAGGGAGGGAGTGAGGGAGTGAAGGAGCGAGGGAATAAACGAGGGAGTTAGTGAAAGGGGAATTGAGAGAGTGAAGGAGCGAGCGAGCGAGGGAGAGAGTGAGGGAGGAAGGGAGGGAGAGAGGGAGCAAGGGAGGGAGGGAACGAGGGATCGAGGGAGGGAGCGAGGGAGGGAGGATGGGAGGGAACGAGGGAGGGAGGGAGCAAGGGAGCGAGGGAGAAAGGGAGTGAAGGAGTGCGGGTGAAAGGGAGGGAGGGTGTGAAGGAGCGAGGGTGGGAGTGAGGGAGGGTGGGAGTGAGGGAGGTTGGGAGTGAAGGAATGAGGGAGGGAGTGAGGAGGGAGGGAGGAAGGGTGCGAGCAAGGGTGGAGAGGAGTGAGGGAGCAAGGAACGGAGGGAGCGAAGGACAAAGGGAGCGATGGAGTGAGGGAGGGAGGCATTAAGGGAGCAAGGGAGTGAGCGAGGGAGGGAGTGAGAGAGGGAGGGAGCGACGGAGGGAGTGAGCAAGGGAGGGAGCGAAGGAGGGAGGAAGTGAGGTGGTGAGAGAGCGAGGTTTGTAGGAAGGGAGGGAGCGAGGAAGGGAGTGAGTGAGGGAGTGAGGGTGTGAGAGAGGGAGGGAGGGAGGGAGTAAGGGAGCAAGGGAGGAAGCGAGAGAGCGAGGAAGGGAGGGATAGGGAGCGAGGGAGTGAGGGAGAGAGAGAGGGAGGGTGTGAGAGAGGGAGGGAGGGAGGGAGCGAGGGAGGGAGCGAAGGTGTGAGGGAGCGAGGAAGGGAGGTAACGAAGGAGGGAGGGAGATGGGAGTGAAGGAGTGAGGGAGGGAGCAAGTGAGGGAGCAGTCGAACAAAGGAGGGAGTGAGGAAGGGAGGATGGGAGGGAGCGAGGGAGTGAGGGAGGGAGCGTGGGAGATAGGCAGCGTGGGGGGAGGGAGGGAGCGAGGAGCAAGGGAATGAGGGAGGGAGGAATGGAGGAGTGAGGGAGGAAGGGAGCGAGGGAGTGAGGGAGCAAGGGACCGGGGGAATGACGGAGGGAGGGAGGAAGGAAGGGAGGGAGTGAGGGAGGGAGGGAGTAAGGGAGGGAGCAAGGGAGCAAGGGAGCGAGGGAAGAAGGGAGCTAGTGAGGGAGGATGGGAGGAAGGGAGAGAGCGAGGGAGGGAGGGAGTGAGGGAGGGACGGAGCGAGGGAGAAAGGGAGCGAGCGAGGAAGGAAGGGAGCAAGGGAGCGATGGAGGGAGGGAGGGAGTGATGGAGCGAGGGAGGGAGAAAGCGAGGGAGGGAGGGAGCGAGGGAGGGATCAAGCGAGGGAGCAAGGGAGCTAGCGAGGGAACAAGGGAGGGAGGGAGCGAAGGAGTGAGGGAGGGAGGGAGGGAGGCAGCGAGGGATGGAAGAAGGGAGGGAGGCAGCGAGGAAGCAAGGGAGTGAGGGTGGGAGCGAGCGAGGAAACGAGGGAGGGAGGGAGTTAGTGAGGAGTGAGGGAGCGAGGGTGGTAGGAAGGGAGGGAGCGAGCGAGGGAGGGAACAAGGGAGGAGTGAGGGAGCGAGGGTGGTAGGAAGGGAGGGAGCGAGCGAGGGAGCGAGCAAGGGAGGGAAGGAGCGAGAGAGGGAGTAGGGGAAGGAGGGAGCAAGGGAGGGAGCGAGGGGTGGAAGGAACGAGAGAGGGAGGGAGCAAGGGAGGGAGCGAGGGAGGGAGGAAGGGTGGAGGCTAGGGAGTGAGGGAGGGAGGGAGTGAGGGAGCGAGGGAGGGAGGGAGCGAGGGAGGAGTGAGCGAGCGAGGGTGGTAGGAATGGAGGGAGCGAGGGAGTGAGAGAGGGAGCGAAGGAGGGAGCGAGGGAGGGAAGGTGCGAGGGAGCAAGCAAATGAGGGACGGAGCGAGTGGGAGGGAAGTGAGAGAGCGTGGGAGCGAGCGAGGGAGGGAGCGAGGGAGGGAGGGAGGAAGGGAGAAGCGAGGGAGGGAGAGAGCGAGGGGGAGGGAGCGAGGGAGGGAGAGAGCAAGGGAGTGAGGGAGAAAGGGAGAGGGGTAGTGCGGGTGCAAGGGAGGGAGTGAGTGAGGGAGGGAGCGAGGATGGGAGTGAGGGAGGGGGAGAGTGAGGGAACGAAGGAGGGAGTGAGCGATGTAGGGAGGAAGGGTGGGAGCGAGGGTGGGAGGGAGCGAGGGAGCAAGGAAGGGAGGGAGCGAGGGAGCAAAGGAGTGGGAGGGTGCAAGGCAGGGATGAAGAGAGGGAGCGAGGGAGTGCAGCGAAGGAGGGAAGGAGGGAGGCAGTGAGGCAGCGATGGAGGGAGGGAGCGTGGGAGGGAGGAAGGGTGCGAGGGAGGGAAGAAGGGAGAGAGCGAGGGAGCGAGCGAGGGAGTGAAGGAGTGAGGGAGTGGGGTGGGAGGGAGCAAGGGAGAGAGGGAGCGAGAGAGGTAGAGAGTGATGGAGGGAGGGAGCGAGGGAGGGAGCGACGGAGGGAGCGAGGGAGGGAGGCAGTGAGCGAGGGAGCAAGGGAGGGATCAAGGGAGGGAGCAAGGGAGATAGCAAGGGAACAAGGCAGGGTGGGAGCGAAGGAGTGAGGGTGGGAAGGATGGAGGGAGCGAGGGATGAAAGAAGGGAGGGAGGCAGCGAGGAAGCAAGGGAGTAAGGGTGGGAACGAGCGAGGAAACGAGGGAGGGAGGGAGTTAGTGAGGAGTGAGGGAGCCAGGGTGGTAGGAAGGGAGGGAGCGAGCGAGGGAGGGAACAAGGGAGGGAGGGAGAGAGCAAGGGAGGCAGGATGGGAGGGAGGGAGCGAGGGAGGGAGTGAAGGAACGAGGGAGGGAAAGAACAAGGGAGGGAGCAAAGGAGAGAGCAAGGGAGGGAGGAAGAGAGGAGGCGAGGGAATGAGGGAGGGAGCGAGGGAACGAGGGAGGGAGCGAGGGAGGAGTAAGGGAGGTAGGGTGGTAGGAAGGGAGGAGCCGAGGGAGCGAGAGAGAGAGCGAGGGAGGGAGCGAGGGAGGGAAAGAGCGATGGAGCAAGCGAGGGAGAGAGGGAGCGAGTGGGAGGGGGATTGAGAGAGTGAGGGAGCGAGCGAGCAAGGGAGGGAGTGAGGGAGGGAGGGAGGGAGGAAGGAAGGGAGTGAGGGAGGGAAGGAGCAAGGGAGCGAATGAGAAAGGGAGTGAAGGAGTGCGGGTGAAAGGGAGGGAGGTGCAAAGGAGCGAGGGTGGGAGTGAGGGAGGTTGGGAGTGAGGGAATGAGGGAGGGAGTGAGGAGGGAGAGAGGAAGGGTGGGAGCAAGGGTGGGAGGCGAGTGAGGGAGCAAGGAACGGAGGGAGCGAGGGACGAAGGGAGCGATGGAGTGAGGGAGGGAGGCATTAAGGGAGCGAGGGAGGAAGCAAGGGAGTGAGCGAGGGAGGGAGCAAGGGAGGGAGGGAGTGAGGGAGGGAGTGAGCAAGTGAGGGAGCGAGGGAGGGAGGAAGGGAGGAGGTGAGGGAGCGAGATACGTAGGAAGGGAGGGAGCGAGGGAGGGAGTGAGTGAGGCAGTGATGGAGTGAGGGAGCAAGGGAGGAAGGAAGGGAGGGAGTGAGGGAGCGAGGGAGGAAGTGAGAGAGCGAGGAAGGGAGGGGGAGGGAGTGAGGGAGAGAGGGTGTGAGGGAGAGAGGGAACGAGGGAGGGAGGACCGGAGGGAGCAAGGGAGGGAGGAAGGGAGGGAAGGAAGAAGGGAGACAGTGTGGGAGCGAGCGAGGGAGGGAGGGAGGGAGCAAGGAAGGGAGCAAGCGAGGGAGTGAGCAGTGAGGGAGGGAGCATAGGAGTGAGGGAGGGTGCAAGGAAGGGAGGAAGAGAGAGATCGAGGGAGGGTGGGAGCGAGGGAGCGAGCGAGGGAGCGAGCGAAGGAGGGAGCGAGGGAGGAAGGGAGCGAGGAAGCGAGTAAGGGAGGGAGAGAGTGAGGAAGCAGGGAGGGAGGGAGCGAGGGAGGGAGGAAGGGAGGGAAGGAAGAAGGAAGTCAGTGCGGGAGCGAGCGAGGGAGCAAGCGAGGGAGGGAGGGAGGGAGCAAGGAAGGGAGCAAGCGAGGGAGTGAGCGAGGGAGGGAGCATAGGAGTGAGGGAGAGTGCACGGAAGGGAGGAAGGGAGGAAGCGAGGGAGGGAGGGAGCGAGGGACGAAGGGAGAGAGTGAGGGAGCAGGGAGGGATGGAGCGAGGGAGGGAGGGAGCAAGGGAGCGATGGAGGGAGGGAGCGAAGGAGGGAGGGAGGGAGTGAAGGAGCGAGGGAGGGAAGGGAGGAAGCAAGGGAGGGAGCGAGGGAGGGAGGAAGGGAGGAGGCTAGGGAGTGAGGGAGGGAGCGAGCGAGGGAGCAAGGGATGGGGGGAGCGAGGGAGGAGTGAGGGAGCGAGGGTGGTAGGAATGGAGGGAGCAAGGGAGCAAGAGAGAGAGCGATGGAGGGAGCGAGGGAGTGAGCGAGGGAGGAGTAAGGGAGGTAGGGTGGTAGGCAGGGAGGGGCCGAGGGAACGAGAGAGGGAGCAAGGGAGGGAGCGAGGGAGTGAAGGAGCGAGGGAATAAACGAGGGAGTTAGTGAGAGGGGGATTGAGAGAGTGAAGGAGCGAGCGAGCGAGGGAGAGAGTGAGGGAGGAAGGGAGGGAGAGAGGGAGCAAGGGAGGGAGGGAACGAGGGATCAAGGGAGGGAGCGAGGGAGGGAGGATGGGAGGGAACGAGGGAGGGAGGGAGCAAGGGAGCGAGGGAGAAAGGGAGTGAAGGAGTGCGGGTGAAAGGGAGGGAGGGTGTGAAGGAGCGAGGGTGGGAGTGAGGGAGGGTGGGAGTGAGGGAGGTTGGGAGTGAAGGAATGAGGGAGGGAGTGAGGAGGGAGGGAGGAAGGGTGCGAGCAAGGGTGGAGAGGAGTGAGGGAGCAAGGAACGGAGGGAGCGAAGGACAAAGGGAGCGATGGAGTGAGGGAGGGAGGCATTAAGGGAGCAAGGGAGTGAGCGAGGGAGGGAGCGAGAGAGAGAGGGAGCGACGGAGGGAGTGAGCAAGGGAGGGAGCGAAGGAGGGAGGAAGTGAGGTGGTGAGAGAGCGAGGTTTGTAGGAAGGGAGGGAGCGAGGAAGGGAGTGAGTGAGGGAGTGAGGGTGTGAGAGAGGGAGGGAGGGAGGGAGTAAGGGAGCAAGGGAGGAAGCGAGAGAGCGAGGAAGGGAGGGATAGGGAGCGAGGGAGTGAGGGAGAGAGAGGGAGGGTGTGAGAGAGGGAGGGAGGGAGGGAGTGAGGCAGCGAGGGAGCGAGGGAGGGAGGGAGGACAGGAGGGAGCGAGGGAGGGAGGAAGGGAGGGAAGGGAGACAGTGTGGGAGCGAGCGAGGGAGCAAGCGAGGGAGGGAGGGAGGGAGCAAGGAAGAGAGCAAGCAAGGGAGTGAGCGAGTGAGGGAGGGAGCCTAGGAGTGAGGGAGGGTGCAAGGAAGGGAGGAAGGGAGGGAGCGAGGGAGGGTGGGAGCGAGGCTGCGAGCGAGGGAGGGAGCGAGGGAGGAAGGAAGCGAGGGAGCGAGCGAGGGAGCGAGCGAGGGAGAGAGCGAGGGAGGAAGGAAGCGAGGGAGCAAGTAAGGGAGGGAGAGAGTGAGGGAGCAGGGAGGGAGGGAGCGAGGGAGGGAGGAAGGGAGGGAAGGAAGAAGGGACACAGTGCGGGAGCGAGCAAGAGTGCGAGCGAGCGAGGGAGGGATCAAGCGAGGGAGTGAGCGAGGGACGGAGGGAGCATATGAGTGAGGGAGGGTGCAAGGAAGGGAGGAAGGGAGGGAGCGAGGGAGGGAGGGAGCGAGGGAGGAAGGGAGAGAGTGAGGGAGCAGGGAGAGAGGGAGCGAGGGAGGGAGTGAGGGAGGTAGGAAGTGAGGAAGTGAGGGTGGTAGGAAGGGAGGGCGAGAGGGAGTGAGGGAATGAGGGAGTGAGGGAGTGAGGCAGCAAGGGTGGGAGGGAGTGAGGGAGCCAGGAAGGGGTGGAGGGAGAGAGTAAATAAGGAAGAGAGGGAGGGAGGGAGCGAAGGAGTGAGCGATGGAGCGATGAATGGAGGAAGCGAGGGAGCAAGGGAGCAAGGGAGCGAGGGAGCGAGGGTGGGAGGGACAGAGGGAGAGAGGGAGCGAGGGAGCGAGGCGGCAAGTGAGGGAGGGAGTGAGGGCGCAAGGGAACAAGGAAACAAGGGAGGGAGGAAGTGAGGGAGGGATGAAGGACGGGAGGTAGCGAGGGATGGAGCGAGGGAGCGAGGGAGGGAGGGATGGAGCAAGAGAGCGAGGGAACAAGGGAGCAAGGGAGCGAGGGAGGGAGGGGCGAGGGAGGGAGCAAGGGAGGGAGCGAGCGAACGAGTGAGAGAGTGAGGGAGTGAGGGAGCGAGGGTGGTAGAAAGGGAGTGAGCGAGGGAGGGAGTGAGGGAGAGAGGGAGCGAGGAACCAAGGAAGGGAGGAACTGAGCAAGGGAGCGAGGGAGCGAGGCAGGGAGCAAGGGAGGGAGCAAGGGAACGTGGGAGGGAGGGAGTGAAGAAGTGAGGTAGGGAATGAGGGAGGGAGGAAGGGAGGGAGCGAGAGAGGGAGGAAGGGATGGAGTGATGGAGGGAGGGCGGAAGGGAGGGAGGCAGCGAGGGAGCGAGGGAGGGAACGAGGGAGTGAGTGAGGAAGGAACAAGGGAGGGATGGAGGGAGCGAGCAAAGAAGTGATGGAGGGAACGAGGGAGGGAGGAAAGGAGGGAGCGAGAGACGGAGGAATGGAGGGAGTGATGGAGGGAGGGCGAGAGGGTGGAAGGGAGGGAGGCAGCGAGGGAGGGAACAAGGGAGCGAGTGAGGGAAGGAGAAAGGGAGGGAGGGAGCGAGGGAGGAAGGGATTGAGGGAGCGAGGGAGGGAGGGAGCAAGGGAGGGAGTGAGGGAGGGAGTAAGGGAGGAGGTGAGGGAGGGAGTGAGGGAACGAGGGTGTAGGAAGGGAGGGAGAGAGGGAGCGAGGGAGTGAGGGTGGGAGGAAGAGCGGGAGCGAGGGAGGGAGCAAGGGAGGGAGGAAGCAAGGAAGGGAGGGAGGGAGTGAGGAAGGCAGGGAGCGAGGGAGGAAGGGAGGGAGCAAGGGAGGAAGAGAGGGAGCGAATAAGCGAGGGTGGGAGGAAGGGAGCGAGGGAGTGAGTCAGGGAGGGAGTGAGGGAGGGAGAGCAGGAGGGAGCGAGGGAGGGAGGAAGGGAGGGAGTTAAGAAGGGAGGTGCAAAAGATGGAGGAAGGGAGGAAGGGAGGGAGCGAAGGATTGAGGGTGGGAGCGAGGGAGGGAGCGAGGGAGCAATGGAGTGAGGGAGCAAGGGAGGGAGGAAGAGAGGGAGGGAGGGAGTGAGGGAGCGAGGAAGGGAGGGAGCGAGGGAAGGAGCGAAAGAGGGAGGGAGGGAGAGAGGGAGCGAAGGAGCGAGGAAGGGAGCGAGGGAGGGAGGAAGCGAAGGAGGGATGGAGAGAGCGAGGGAGCGAGTAAGTGAGTGAGGGAGGTAACGAGAGAGGGAGCGAGGGGGCGTGAGGAGTGAGGGAGCGAGGAAGCGCGCGTGCGAGGGAGGGAGGGAGCGAGGCAGCGAGGGAGAGAGGGAGCAAGAGAGGGGCAAAGGGAGGGATCGAGGGAGGAAGCGAGGGAGGGAGGGAAGAAGGGAGCGAGGGAGGGAGGAAGGGAAGGTGAAAAGGTGCGAGGAAGGGAGGGAGGAAGGGAGGGTGGGAATGAGGGAGCGAGAGAGCGAGGGAGAGAGGAAGGGAGCGAGTGAGGGAGGGTGTGAGGGAGGGAGGGAGAGAGCGAGAGAGTGAGGGAAGGAGCGAGGTAACGAGGTTGCAAGGGAGGGAGGGCGCGTGGGAAGGAGGTAGGTAGGGAGTGAGGGAGGGAAGAAGGGAGGGAAACATATAAACATAGAAAATAGGTGCAGGAGTAGGCCATTCGGCCCTTCGAGCCTGCACCGCCATTCAATAAGATCATGGCTGATCATTCCCTCAGTACCCCTTTCCTGTTTTCTCTCCATACCCCTTGATCCCCTTTGCCATAAGGGCCATATCTAACTCCCTCTTGAATATATCCAATGAACTGGCAACAACAACTCTCTGCGGCAGGGAATTCCACAGGTTAACAACTCTCTGAGTGAAGAAGTTTCTCCTCATCTCAGTCCTAAATAGTCTACCCCTTATTCTTAGACTGTGTCCCCTGGTTCTGGACTTCCCCAATATCGGGAACATTCTTCCCGCATCTAACCAGTCCAATCCCTTCAGAATTTTATACGTTTCTATGAGATCTCCTCTCATCCTTCTAAACTCCAGAATAAAGGCCCAGTTGATCCAGTCTCTCCTCATATGACAGTCCAGCCATCCCGGGAATCAGTCTGGTGAACCTTCGCTGCACTCCCTCAATAGTAAGAATGTCCTTCCTCAGATTAGGAGACCAAAACTGAACATAATATTCCAGGTGAGGCCTCACTAAGGCCCTGTACAACTGCAGTAAGACCTCCCTGCTCCTATACTCAAATCCCCTAGCTATGAAGGCCAACATACCATTTGCTTTCTTCACCGCCTGCTGTACTGCATGCCCACTTTCAGTGACTGATGAACCATGACACCCAGATCTCGTAGCATCGCCCCTTTTCCTAATCTGCCGCCATTCAGATAATATTCTGCCTTCGTGTTTTTGCCCCCAAAATGTATATCCTCACATTTATCCACATTATACTGCATCTGCCATGCATTTGCCCACTCACCTAACTTGTCCAAGTCACCATGCAACCTATTAGCGTCCTCCTCACAGCTCACACCACCACCCAGTTTAGTGTCATCCGCAAACTTGGAGATATTACACTCAAATTTCTTCATCTAAACCTTAATGTATATTGTAAAGAGCTGGGGTCCCAGCACTGAGCCCTGCGGCACTCCACTAGTCACTGCCTGCCATTCTGAAAAGGACCCGTTTATCCCGACACTCTGCTTCCTATCTGCCAACCAGTTCTCTATCCACGTCAGTACATTACCCGCAATACTATGCGCTTTGATTTTGCACACCAATCTCTTGTGCGGGACCTTGTCAAAAGCCTTTTGAAAGTCCAAATACACCACATCCACTGGTTCTCCCTTGTCCACTCTGCTAGTTACATACTCAAAAAATTCCAGAAGATTCGTCAAGAAGAGCAAGGCAGGGAGGAAGTGAGGGAGGGAATGAGGGAAAAAGGAAGGGAGGGAGGGAGGGAGGGAGGTAGTGAGGAAGGGAGCTAGGGAGGGAGGGAGCGAAGGAGTGAGCGAGGGAGGGAGCGAGGGAGGGAGGGAGCAATGGAGGAGGAAGGGAGGGAGGGAGTGAGGGAGCGGGGAGGGAGATGGCGTGGGAGGGAGGGAGCAAGGGAGGGAGCGAGGGAGGGAGAGAGTGAGGGAGTAAGGGAGCAAGGGTGGTAGGAAGGCAGGAGCGAGGGAGAGAGGGAGGGAGCGAGAGAGCGAGGAAGGGAGGGAGGGAGCAAGGCAGCGAGGGAGAGAGGGTGCGAGGGAGTGAGGAAGGGAAGGAATGAGGGAGGGAACGAGTGAGGGAGTGAGGGAGGGTAGGAGGCAGCGAGGGAGGAAGGGAGGGAGGGAGAAAGGGAGAGAGCGAGGGATGGCGGGAGCGAGGGAGTGAGGAAGGGAGGGAGGGAGTGAGGGAAAAAGGAAGGGAGAGAGGGAGGTAGTGAGGAAGGGAGCGAGGGAGGGAGGGAGCGAAGGAGTGAGCGAGGGAGGGAGAAATGGAGGGAGCGAGTGAGCAAGGGAGGGAGCGACGGAGGGAGCAAGGGAGGGAGGAAGGGAGGGAGTGATGGAGCGAGGGAGAGAGGAAGCGAGGAACTGAGCGAGAGAGAGAGGGAGCGAGCGAAGGAAGGAGGGAGCAAGGGAGCGAGGAAGTGATGGGCGAGGGAGGGAGCAAGGGAGGGAGCGAGGGAACAAGGGAGGGAGTGAGGGAGCGAGGGTGGTAGAAAGGGAGGGAGCGAGGTGGAGGGAGTGAGGCAGAGAGGGAGCAAAGGAGCAAAGGTGAGAGGGAGGGAGGAAGGGAGTGAGGGAAAGAGGGAGCAAGGAAGCAAGGCAGGGAGCAAGGGAGGGAGCAAGCAAACGAGGGTGAGAGGGAGTGAAGAAGTGAGGGTGGGAACAAGGGAGGGAGGAAGGTAGGGAGCGAGGGCGGGAGGAAGGGAGAGAGCGATGGAGTGAGGGCGGGAGGCAGTGAGAGTGTGAGGGAGGAGGGAGGGAGGGAGCGAGGGAGGGAGCAAGGGAGGGAGCGAGGGAGGGAGGAAGGGAGGAGGCGAGGGAGTGGGAGGGAGGGAGGGAGGGAATGAGGGAAGGAGGGAGCGAGGGAGGGAGGAAGGGAGGAAGGGAGTGAGGGAGTGGGGAGGGAAGGAGCAAGGGAGGGAGGAAGCAAGGGAGGGAGCGAGGGAGGTAGGGAGGTGTGAGCGGGGAGTGAGGGAGGTAGAAATGCAGGAAGCGAGGGAGTGAGGGAGCGAAGGAGGGAGGGAGTGAGGAAAGGAGGGGGCGAGGGAGGGAGGGAGTGAGGAAGAGAGGGAGTGAGGGAAGGAGTGAGAGAGGGAGTGAAGGAGCGAGGGTGGGATGAATGGAGCGAGGGAGGAAGGGAGCGAAGGAGTGAGAGAGGGAGTGAGGGAGGGAGGAATGGAGGGAGCGAGGTAACAAGGCTGCAAGGGAGGGAGGGTGCGAGGGAGGGAGGTAGGAAGGGAGTGAGGGAGGGAGCGAGGCAGGGAGGAAGCGAGGGAGGGAGTGAGGGAAAAAGGAAGGGAGGGAGGGGGGTAGTGAGGAAGGGAGCGAGGGAGGGAGGGAGCGAAGGAGTGAGCGAGGGAGGGAGAAATGGAGGGAGCGAGTAATCGAGGGTGGGAGGGAGAGAGGGAGTGAGGAAGGGAGGGAAGGATGGAGCGAGGGAGAGAGAAAGCGAGGAACGGAACGAGAGAGAGAGGGAGCGAGCGAGGGAAGGAGGGAGCAAGGGAGCGAGGGAGTGATGGGCAAGGGAGGGAGCAAGGGAGGGAGCGAGGGAATGAGGGAGGGAGTGAGGGAGTGAGGGAGCGAGGGTGGTAGAAAAAGAGGCAGCGAGGGGGGAGGGAGTGAGGCAGAGAGGGAGCAAAGGAGCAAGGGTGAGAGGAAGGGAGGAAGGGAGTGAGGGAAAGAGGGAGCGAGGAAGCAAGGGAGGGAGGGAGCATGGGAGCGAGGGAGCAAGGCAGGGAGCAAGGGAGGGAGCAAGCGAACAAGGGTGAGAGGGAGTGAAGAAGTGAGGGTGGGAACGAGGGAGGGAGAAAGGGAGGGAGCGAGGGAGGGAGGAAGGGAGGGAGTGATGGAGCGAGGGCGGGAGGCAGCGAGAAAGCGAGGGAGGGAGGGCGCGAGTGAGGGAGGAACAAGGGAGGGAGGGAGTGAGGGAAGGAGGAATGGAGGGAGGGAGGGATTGAGGGAGCGAGGGAGCAAGGGAGGGAGCGAGGGAGGAAGGAAGGAGGCAAGGGAGTGGGAGGGAGGGAGCGAGGGAATGGGGGAAGGAGGGAGTGAGGAAGGGAGGAAGGGAGGGAGGGAAGGAGCGAGGGAGGGAGGAAGCAAGGGAGGGAGCGAGGGAGGAAGGGAGGGGTGAGCGAGGGAGGTAGAAATGCAGGGAGCAAGGGAGCGAGGGAGAGAGAGAGGGAGCGAAGGAGGGAGGAAACGAGGAAGGGAGGGAGTGAGGAAAGGAGGGGGCGAGGGTGGGAGGGAGTGAGGAAGAGAGGGAGCGAGGGAAGGAGGGAGAGATGGAGTGAAGGAGCGATGGTGGGAGGAATGGAGCGAGGGAGGAAGGGAGCGAAGGAGTGCGAGAGGGAGTGAGGGAGGGAGGATTGGAGGGAGCGAGGTAACGAGGCTGCGAGGGAGGGAGGGTGTGAGGGAGGGTGGTAAGAAGGGTGTGAAGGAGGGAGGTAAGAAGGGAGTGAGGGAGGGAGCGAGGGCAGGAGGGAGCGAGGGAGGGAGGAAGGGAGGGAGGAAGGGAAGGAGAGAGGGAGGGAGGGAAGAAGGGAGGGAGCGAAGGAGCGAGGGAGCGACGGAGGGGGAGGGAGCGAGGGAGGGAGGGAGCGAAAGAGTGAGGGAGGAAGCAAGGGAGGTAAGAATGGAGGAGGCGAGGGAGGGAGTGAAGGAGTGAGGGAGTGAGAAAGCGAGGGAGGGAGGAAGTGAGGGAGGGAGAGAGGGAGTGAGGAAGGGAGGGAGCGAGGGAGGAAGCGAAGGAGGGAGGGAGAGAGGGAGGAAAGGAGCAAGGGAGGGAGCGAGAGCGCGAGGGAGGGAGCAAGGAAGGGAGGAAGCGAGGGAGAGGCGGAGAGCATGAGGGAGCGAGCGAGTGAGTAAGGGAGGGAGGGAACGAGGGAGGGAGCGTGGTGGGCGCGAGGGAGTGAGGGGGTGAGGGAGCGAGGGAACGAGGGAGGGAGGGAGCGAGTCAGCGAGGGACAAGAGAGGGAGGAAGGGAGGGAGCGAGGGATGGTGGGAGGGAGCGAGGGAGGGAGGAAGCGAGGAAGGGAAGGAGTGAGGGGGCAAGGGAGGGAGGAAGGGAGTGAGGAAGGGAGCGAGAGAGGGAGGGAGCAAAGGAGTGAGCAAGGGAGGGTTTGAGGGAGCGAGGGAGGGAGTGAGGGTGGGAGGGAGGGAGGAAGCAAGCGAGGGAGGGAGAGAGCGAGGGAGAGAGGGAGGAAGCAAGCGAGGGAGGGAGGGAGCGAGGGAGAGAGGGAGCAACGGAGCGAGGAAGCAAGGGAGGGAGGGAGTGAGGGAGCAAGGGAGCGAAGGAACAAGGAAGGAAGGAAGTGAGTGAGAGTGGGAGGAAGGGAGGGAGTGAGTGAGGGAGTAAGGGAGGGAGGGACGGAGCAAGAGAGGGAGGGAGGGGCGAGGGAGGGAGCAAGGGAATGAGGGAGGGAGTGAGGGTGATAGGAAGGGAGGGAGAGAGGGAGCGAGGGAGTGAGGGAAGGAGCAAGGGAAGGAAGGAGCGAGGGAGCAAGTAAGGTAGGGAGGGAGCAAGTGAGAGGGGCAGCGAGAGAGCGAGGGAACGAGGGAATCAGGGAGGGAGGGAGGAAGGGTGCGAGCAAGGTAGGGAGGGAGCACGGGAGCAAGGAAGGGAGGGAGAGAGGGAGAGAGCAAAGGAGTGAGGGAGGGTGCGAGGGAGGGAGGGAGCGAGGGAGCAAGGAAGGGAGGGAGCGAGGGAGGGAGCGAGGGAGGGAGGGAGCGAAGGAGTGAGGGAGGGTGTGAGGGAGGGCAGGAGGGAGGGAGGGAGGAAGGGTGGGAGCGAGGTAGGGAGGGAGCGAGGAGTAAGGAAGGGAGGGAGCGAAGGAGGGAGCGAAGGAGTGAGGGAGGGTGCGAGGGATAAAGGGAGGCAGTGAGGGAGGGAGTGAGGGAGGGAGGAAGGGAAGGAGGAAGTGAAGGAGGGAGGAAGTGGGGAGGCGAGGGAGTGAGGGAGAGTGAGTGCGAGGGATGGAGTGAGGGAGTGAGGGAGCGAGGGTGGTAGGAAGGGAGGGAGCGAGGGAGGGAGAGAGTGAGGGAGCGAGGGAGTGAGGGAGCGAGAGAGCGAGGGAGGGAGAGAGCAAGGTAATGTGGCTGCGAGGAAGGGAGGGTGCAAGGGAGGGAGGTAGGAAGCGAGGGAGGGAGGGAGCGAAGTAGTGAGGTAGGGTGTGAGGGAGGGCAGGAGGAAGGGAGGGAGGAAGGGTGGGAGCGAGGTAGGAAGAGAGTGAGGGAGCAAGGAAGGGAGGGAGTGAGGGAGGGAGCGAGGGAGGGAGGGAGCGAAGGAGTGAGGGAGGGTGTGAGGGAGGGCAGGAGGGAGGGAGGGAGGAAGGGTGGGAGCGAAGTAGGGAGGGAGCGAGGAGTAAGGAAGGGAGGGAGCGAGAGAGGGAGGGAGCGAAGGAGTGAGGGAGGGTCCGAGGGAGGGAGGGAGGCAGTGAGGGAGGGAGTGAGGGAGGGAGGAAGGGAAGGAGGGAGTGAGGGATGGAGGAAGTGAGGGGGCAAGGGAGTGAGGGAGCGAGGGAGTGATGGAACGAGGGATGGAGTGAGGGAGTGAGGGATGGAGGAAGTGAGGGGGCAAGGGAATGAGGGAGCGAGGGAGTGATGGAACGAGGGATGGAGTGAGGGAGTGAGGGAGGGAGGAAGGTAGCGAGCGAGCATGCAAGGGAGGGAGGGAGGAAGGGAGTAAGAGAGCGAGGGAGGGAGGGAGCAAGGTAACGAGGCTGCGAGGGAGTGTGCAAGGGAGGGAGGGAGGTAGGGAGGGCAAGAGGGAGTGAGGGAGGAAGGTAGGGAGGGTGGGAGGAAGAGAGGGAATGAGGGATGGAGGAATGGAGGGAGCGAAGGAGTGAGGGAGCGGTGGAGGGAGAAAGGGAGCAAGGGAGGGAGGGAGCGAAGGAGGGAGCGAAGGAGTGAGGGAGGGTGCGAGGGATGGAGGGAGGCAGTGAGGGAGGGAGTGAGGGAGGGAGGAAGGGAAGGAGGAAGTGAGGGAGGGAGGAAGTGAGGAAGCGAGGGAGAGTGTGTGTGAGGGATGGAGTGAGGGAGTGAGGGAGCGAGGGTGGTAGGAAGGGAGGGAGCGAGGGAGTGAGGGAGCGAGAGAGCGAGGGAGGGAGAGAGCAAGGTAATGTGGCTGTGAGGAAGGGAGGGTGCAAGAGAGGGAGGTAGGAAGGGAGGGAGCGAGGGAGGGAGCGAAGGAGTGAGGTAGGGTGTGAGGGAGGGCAGGAGGGAGGGAGGGAGGAAGGGTGGGAGCGAGGTAGGAAGGGAGCGAGGGAACAAGGAAGGGAGGGAGTGAGGGAGGGAGCGTGGGAGGGAGCGAAGCATTGAAGAAGGGTGTGAGGGAGGGCAGGAGGGAGGGAGGGAGGAAGGGTGGGAGCGAGGTAGGGAGCGAAGGAGGGAGCGAAGGAGTGAGGGAGGGTGTGAGGGAGGTCTGGAGGGAGGGAGGGAGGAAGGGTGGGAGCGAGGTAGGGAGGGATCGAGGAGTAAGGAAGGGAGGGAGCGAAGGAGGGAGCGAAGGAGTGAGGTAGGGTGTGAGGGAGGGCAGGAGGAAGGGAGGGAGGAAGGGTGGGAGCGAGGTAGGAAGGGAGCGAAGGTGCGAGGGATGGAGGGAGGCAGTGAGGGAGGGAGTGAGGGAGGGAGGAAGGGAAGGAGGAAGTGAGGGAGGGAGGAAGTGAGGAGGCGAGGGAGCGAGGGAGAGTGGGTGCGAGGGATGGAGTGATAGAGTGAGGGAGCGAGGGTGGTAGGAAGTGAGGGAGCGAGGGAGGGAGAGAGTGAGGGAGCGAGGGAGCGAGAGAGCGAGGGTGGGAGAGAGCAAGGTAATGTGGCTGCGAGGAAGGGAGGGTGCAAGGAAGGGAGGTAGGAAGGGAGGGAGCGAGGGAGGGAGGGAGTGAAGGAGTGAGGTAGGGTGTGAGGGAGGGCAGGAGGAAGGGAGGGAGGAAGGGTGGGAGCGAGGTAGGAAGGGAGCGAAGGAGCAAGGAAGGGAGGGATTGAGGGAGGGAGCAAGGGAGGGAGGGAGGGAGCGAAGGAGTGAGGGAGGGTGTGAGGGAAGGCAGGAGGGAGGGAGGTAGGAAGGGTGGGAGCGAGGTAGGGAGTGAGCGAGGAGTAAGGAAGGGTGGGAGCGAGAGAGGGAGGGAGCGAAGGAGTGAGGGAGGGTGCGAGGGAGGGAGGGAGGCAGTGAGGGAGGGAGTGAGGGAGGGAGGAATGGAAGGAGGGAGTGAGGGATGGAGGAAGTGAGGGGGCGAGGGAGTGAGGGAGTGAGGGAGAGATGGAGCGAGGGATGGAGTGAGGGAGTGAAGGAGGGAGGAAGGGAGCGAGTGAGCATGCAAGGGAGGGAGGGAGGAAGGGAGTAAGAGAGCGAGGGAGGGAGGGAGCAAGGTAACGAGGCTGCGAGGGAGTGTGCAAGGGAGAGAGGGAGGTAGGGAGGGCAAGAGGGAGCGAGGGAGGGAGGTAGGGAGGGCGGGAGGAAGGGAGGGAATGAGGGATGGAGGAATGGAGGGAGCGAAGGAGTGAGGGAGCGATGGAGGGAGAAAGGGAGCAAGGGAGGGAGGGAGCGAAGGAGTGTGAGTGAGGGTGGGAGGAAGGGAGGGAGGGTGTGAGGGAGCGAGGAAGGGAGGGAGCAAGGGAGGGAGGGAGGGAGTGAGGAATGAATGGAGGGAGCGAGGGAGGGAGCGAGGGAGGGAGCGAAGGAGCGAGAGTGGGAGGAAGGGAGCGAGGGAGGGAGCAAACGAGTGAGAGAGAGTGAGGGAGGAATAGAGGGACGAGGTAACGAGGCTGCAAGGGAGGGAGAGTGCGAGGGAGGGAGGTAGGAAGGGAGTGAGGGAGGGAGCAAGGGAGCGAGGGCAGGAGGGAGCAAGTGAGGGAGGGAGGAAGGGAGGGAGCGAGAGATGGAGGAAGGGAGGAAGGGAGGGAGGAGCAAAGGAGTGAGAGGGAGTGAGGGAGGAATAGAGGGACGAGGTAACGAGGCTGCAAGGGAGCGAGGGTGCGAGGGAGGGAGGTAGGAAGCGAGGGGGGGAAGGGAGGGAGTGAGGAAGGGAGGGAGCGAGGGAGGGAGCGAGGGAGCGAGCAAATGAGTAAGGGAGGGTGGGAACAAGCGAGGAAGCGAGGGAGCAAGAGAGAGAGGAAGGGAGGGAGTGAGGGAGCGAGGGAGGGAGCGAGGGAGAGAAGGAGAGAGGAAGCGAGGGAGGGAGGAAATGAGGGAGGAAGTGAGGGAGCGAGGAAGGGAGGGAACGAGGGAGGGAGGGAGGGAGAGAGGGAGGAAGGTAGGGAGCGAAGGAGAGAGGGAGTGATGGAAGGAGGAAGGGAGCGACGGAGGGAGGGAGCAAAGGAGTGAGTGAGGGAGCGAGGGAGGGATGGAGTGAGGGAATGAGGGAGGGAGTGAGGGAGAGAAAGAAGGATGGAGGGAGGGAGAGAGGGAGCGAAGGAGGGACGGAGAGAGCGAGGGAGCGAGTGAGTGAGTAAGGGAGAGAGGGAACAAGGGAGGGAGCAAGGTGGCACGAGTGAGTGAGGGAGCGAAGGAGCAAGGGAGGGAGGGAGCAAGGGAGCGAGTGAGGGAGAGAGCGAGCGAGCGAGGGAGGGAGAGAGAGAGGCAACGAGGAAGCGAGGGAGCAAGCGAGGGAGGAAGGGAGGGAGCGAGGGAGCGAGGGAGGGAGGAAGCGAGGGAAGGAGCGAGGGAGGGAGCGAGGGAGCGATGTAGTGAGGAAGCGAGGGAGGGAGGAAATGAGGGAGGCAGTGAGGGAGCGAGGAAGGGAGGGAGCGAGGGAGGGTGGGAGAGAGGTAGGGAACAAGGGAGCGAGGGAGGGAGGAAGGAAGCGAGAGAGGGACGGAGACAGCGAGGGAGCGAGCGAGCGAGTAAGGGAGGGAGGGAACGAGGGAGGGAGCGAGGGAGCAAAGGAGCGAGGGAGGGAGGGAGTGGAGGAGGGAGCAAGGAAGTGAGCGTTTGAGGGAGGGAGGGAGGGAGCGAGGGCGGGAGAGAGCGGGGGCAGGAGGGAGCGAGGGTGGAGGTGGGAGTGAGGAAGGGATGGGAAAGGGGAATGCCAATCACCTTAAATCTGTGACCTCTGGTTCAGTTTCTCTCTGTCCAGACCCCTCATGATTGTGAACACCTCGATCAAATCTCCTCTCAACCTTCTCAGCTCTAAGCAGTAAAACCCCAGCCTCTCCAGTCTATCCACATAACTGAAGTCCCTCATCCCTGGAACCATTCTTGTAAATCTTTTCTGCTCCCTCTCCAAAGCCTCACATCCTTCCTAAAGTGCGGGACACACTACTCCAGTTGGGGCCGAACCAGGGTTTTATACAGGTTTCTGTGCTCTATGCCTCTATTTATGAAGCCCAGGATCCCCTAAGCTTTTTTAACCGCTTTCTCAACCTGCCCTGCCACCTTCAGCGATTTGTGCACCTACTCCCCCAGGTCTCTCTGTTCATGTACCCCCATTAGTTTATATTGCCTCTCCTCGTTCTTTCTACCAAAATGAATCACTTCGCACTTTTCTGCATTAAATTTCATCTGCCACGTGTCTGCCCATTCCACCAGCCTGTCTATGTCCTCTGCAAGTCTATCATTATCGAGATATCGAGAGAAATGGCTGGAGATAAAGGTGGGCCTGACTGTTAAGATTCTGACGGGGGGAAATTGAGTTAGCCCCGTTTGGGGCAGTATTTAAAAGTTGAAACTTTTGCGCCAGGCGCATATTATTCTCGCCTGCCGTGAAGTTCAGCTTTAGCGCTCCAAGAGTGAAGTGGAGCGCTCAGTCAAGCGCTAACCACGTCCCTTCGGGCGCTAAAACGTGAAAGAGGGGCAGTAGCGGCAGAGCGTTGAACAATTTCGAGTGTATTGTTAACGGCATGAGCGGCTGCTTCCCTGGCCTACCGGGCAGGGCCGATGATGCTGCACACGCTGGTTGTGGGCAGTTCTGTATTGCAAGGCGACCTGTATGCCTGCCATTACAGCCACAAACACTCTCGCAGGGCTGGGACATCGTGCACCGGTGAAAGTTTGCGCAGGCACCAGACTGGTGCAAATAATCAAGGTTGCGCTGGCTGTAAAATATTCCCTGCAATTACCGCCCCCAAGCAGTCAGCCGACTTCACAACACCCCCTCACACTGGCGTCATCGGCACGAGGCAACAGAGCAACGGGGCGAGAGTCAGTTATACATCCAGGTGACAGCGAGGCGCATCACAATCTGCAAGGCACTAGAGGCGCTGAATTTCGCAGCCGTCACTGCATTCACCGTGCTCGGACATTAACCCTTCAGCGCTGCGCACAGTTCTGGTCTCCATATATCATGGTTAGACCACACTTGGAGCACTGCGCACAGTTCTGGTCTCCATATACCATGATTAGACCACACTTGGAGCACTGCGCACAGTTCTGGTCTCCATATATCATGGTTAGACCACACTTGGAGCACTGCGCACAGTTCTGGTCTTCATATACCGTGGTTAGACCAGACTTGGAGCACTGTACACAGTTCTGGTTCCATATTACAGGAGGACACAGAGGTACTGGAGAAGGCGCAAAAAAGATTTACAAGGAGGATACCAGAACTGAGATATTTCAACTATCAGGAAAGACAGAATAGGCTGGGGCTCTTTAGAAAAGTGAAGGCTGAGGGGTGATCAGATTGAGGTCTTTCAAATTATGAAGAGGTTCAATAGGGTGGACGTGGAGCAGATATTTTGACTTGTGGGAATGACCAGAACTAGAGGCTATCAATATAAAATAGTCACTAATAAATCCAACAGGGAAATCAGGAGACATGTCATCACCCAGAGAGTGGTGAGAATGTATACCACAGGGAGTGGTTGAGGTGAATAGCAGTGATGCATTGAAGGGGAAGCTGGATAAACTCATGAGGGAGAAAGGAATAGAAAGAAATGGTGATAGGGTGAGATGAAGTACGGTGGGAGGAGACTGGCGTGGAGCATGAAAACAGCTTGGGCCAGTTGTAACACAGAAACAGGCCGTGTGGCCCAACTGCACTCTGCTGAGGTTTATTTCCCTACATTAAATCCCGACCTACCCCGGTCTGTACGCAGTTTCCACGGACCCGCGAAGGCATCGGAAAAGCCGGTTTTAGTGCACAATGTACCTGTGCTGAAAACCGCTTTTCCGATCTGTCAAGTTTCTGGCTTGACAGATCCTCCATATCTCAGGAGTGAGGATATTTGCTTGGGTGAGATTGCGGGATTACATCTTGCCCAGCAAATATCCTCAAAGCACTTGCACCTGATAAAAGCAGATGCATAGCTTACTTTTACAGGCGTAAGAGTTTTAAAATACACAAAACCATTTTAAAATGAAGTTATAAAGACACATTTTATTGTTAAAAACCCTCCCCACTATGGTAAGTTTATTTTAAAGCATAATTTAAAAAACATTGTAAAAAAATTGGGAAAATGTATATTTTTTAAATAGATGAATAACTTTAATTTAAATTAATAAAAATATGTTATGCATTTTTTCCATCTTTTTTATTGTATATTAATGTTTTAGGGGCTGTTTCTCATTTACAATAATGGGAATTCCAACTTACAGAACTCCCATTACTATGAATGAGAATACCTATACCTGATTGGCTGCCCAGAGACATGTGACTCCAGCTCCAGCCCTGCGCATGTGCCGATGGCATGCGCTACGATGCGCAGCCAGGGGAGGCATCAGGACCGGGAACTCGCATGGCTGCAGCAGTTTCAGGTAGGCGCGCATCTTTTCTCTATATTCCATTCAAATGCCCGCGGGAAGGAGTAAACGAGATTTCTGGGCCAATGTCTACGCTTCAAAATTACTTCATTGGCCTAAAGCGCTTTGGAGCGTCCCAAGGTCGTGAACCGCTTCCATAATGGGGCAATTGGAAATAATTCTGTTAGAAGCTGAGGTATTAAATTGATGCTTGTCTCGCAGAAGTGGGACTGGGCCAAGGAAATAGTGAAATAGTGTAGTTGGAGTCAGGAAAGTGGGGCTGAAAGCATTCAGAGTTGGCACTATATACTGGTGGAGGAATGCAATCCGATGTTATTGTAACTCATAGAGACCATCAAAATAGTTGTGCAAACAGACCTGTGAGAAGATCCCAGGACATGGGAGACTTGCTCTGGGAGAGCGTGAGCTCCAGGTAACAGAGAATGTCAGTTAGTCAGCAGTCCAGGTGGTAAAAATTCTATTTTATTAGTTTATCCCCTTCCTGATTTTTGCTCTGCCCCACTCCAGACTCACAGTTCCTCAGTGCCTATCAATGGCGCTAGCAAACCAGCACTGAGGTCCTTAACATTAGATTGGGTGATTGACACTTCACATCTCTGTCCCACCATGGTCCAGAACTTAAAGAAGGTATGAGGCGTGAATTGGCTAGGATAGATTGGCGAATGATACTTAAGGGGTTGACAGTGGATGGGCAATGGCAGACATTTAGAGACCACATGGATGAACTACAACAATTGTACATCCCTGTCTGGCGTAAAAATAAAAAAGGGAAGGTGGCTCAACTGTGGTTATCAAGGGAAATCAGGGATAGTATTAAAGCCAAGGAAGTGGCATACAAATTGGCCAGAAATAGCAGCGAACCCGGGGACTGGGAGAAATTTAGAACTCAGCAGAGGAGGACAAAGGGTTTGATTAGGGCAGGGAATATCGATTACAAGAGGAAGCTTGCAGGGAACATTAAGACGGTCTGCAAAAGCTTCTATAGATATGTAAAGAGAAAAAGGTTAGTAAAGACAAACGTAGGTCCCCTGCAGTCAGAATCAGGGGAAGTCATAATGGGGAACAAAGAAATGGCAGACCAATTGAACAAGTACTTTGGTTCGGTATTCACTAAGGAGGACACAAACAACCTTCCGGATATAAAAGGGGTCGGAGGGTCTAGTAAGGAGGAGGAACTGAGGGAAATCCTTATTAGTCGGGAAATTGTGTTGGGGAAATTGATGGGATTGAAGGCCGATAAATCCCCAGGGCCTGATGGACTGCATCCCAGAGTACTTAAGGAGGTGGCCTTGGAAATAGCAGATGCATTGACAATCATTTTCCAACATTCCATAGATTCTGGATCAGTTCCTATGGAATGGAGGGTAGCCAATGTAACCCCACTTTTTAAAAAAGGAGGGAGCGAGAAAACAGCCTGATATCGGTAGTGGGTAAAATGATGGAATCAATTATTAAGGATGTCAGAGCAGCGCATTTTGAAAGAGGCGACATGATAGGTCCAAGTCAGCATGGATTTGTGAAAGGGAAATCATGCTTGACAAATCTTCTGGAATTTTTTGAGGATGTTTCTAGTAGAGTGGACAAGGGAGAACCAGTTGATGTGGTGTGTTTGGACTTTCAGAAGGCTTTCGACAAGTCCCACACAAGAGATTAATGTGCAAAGTTAAAGCACATGGGATTGGGGTAGTGTGCTGATGTGGATTGAGAACTGGTTGGCAGACAGGAAGCAAAGAGTAGGAGTAAATGGGTACTTTTCAGAATGGCAAGCAGTGACTAGTGGGGTACCGCAAGGTTCTGTGCTGGGGCCCCAGCTGTTTACATTGTATATTAATGATTTAGACGAGGGGATTAAATGTAGTATCTCCAAATTTGTGGATGACACTAAGTTGGGTGGCAGTGTGAGCTACGAGGAGGATGCTATGAGGCTGCAGAGTGACTTGGATAGGTTAGGTGAGTGGGCAAATGTATGGCAGATGAAGTATAATGTGGATAAATGTAAGGTTATCCACTTTGGTGGTAAAAACAGAGAGACAGACTATTATCTGAATGGTGACAGATTAGGAAAAGGGGAGGTGCAACGAGACTTGTGTGTCATGGTACATCAGTCATTGAAGGTTGGCATGCAGGTACAGCAGCGGTTAAGAAAGCAAATGGCATGTTGGCTTTCATAGCTAGGGGATTTGAGTACAGGGGCAGGGAGGTGTTACTACAGTTATACAGGGCCTTGGTGAGGCCACACCTGGAGTATTGTGTACAGTTTCGGTCTCCTAACTTGAGGAAGGACATTCTTGCTATTGAGGGAGTGCAGCGAAGGTTCACCAGACTAATTCCCGGGATGGCAGGACTGACATATCAGGAAAGACTGGATCAACTGGGCTTGTATTCACTGGAGTTCAGAAGAATGAGAGGGGATCTCATAGAAATGTTTAAAATTCTGACGGGTTTAGACAGGTTAGATGCAGGAAGAATGTTCCCAATGTTGGGGAAGTCCAGAACCAGGGGTCACAGTCTAAGGATAAGGGGTAAACCATTTAGGACCGAGATGAGGAGAAGCAACTTCACCCAGAGAGTGGTGAACCTGTGGAATTCTCTTCCGCAGAAAGTTGTTGAAGCCAATTCACTAAATATATTCAAAAAGGAGTTAGATGTAGTCCTTACTACTAGGGGGATCAAGAGGTATGGCGAGAAAGCAGGAATGGGGTACTGAAGTTGCATGTTCAGCCATGAACTCATTGAATGGCGGTGCAGGCTCGAAGGGCCGAATGGCCTACTCCTGCACCTATTTTCTATGTTTCTATGTTTCTATGTTCCTCAGCAGCTTCTTGTGACAATTTTACAGTGCCCCCCCCACCCCTGCCCCAGTGCAGTGTTACAGGAAGACAAGGAGGAGGGGGAGGAGGTGGAAGATGAGGAGAAGAAGGAGGAGGAGGAGGAGGAGGTGGAAGACAAGGAGGAGGAGGAAGATGAAGAGGAGGAAGATGAGGAGGAGGAGGAAGATGAGGAGGAGGACGAACAGGTGGAAGATGAGGAGGAGGAAGATGAGGAGGAGGAAGAGGAGGAGGACGAGGAGTAGAAAAGTGAGGAGGAGGATGAGGAGAAGGAGGAGGACAAGGAGTAGGAAGATAATGAAGAAGAGCAGGAGGAGTAGCAGGTGGAAGACGAAGAGGAGGAAGAGGATGAAGAGGTAGAAAACAAGGAGGAGGAGGAGGAGGAGGACGAGCAGGTGGAAATCAAGAAGGAGTGAGACGAGGAAGAGGATGAGGATGAGTAGGAGGATGAGGAGGAGGATGAGGACGAGGAGGAGGACGAGGAGAAGGAGGAAAATGAGGAGGATGAGGAGTAGGAGGAGGAGGCGGAAGAAAACGAGGAGGAGGAGGAGGACGTGCAGGTGGAATATGAGGAGGAGGAAGATTATGAGGATGAGGATGAGGAGGATGATGAGGAGGATGAGGAGGAGGAGGAGGAAAACGAGGATCAGGTGGAAGATGAGGAGGAGGACAAGCAGGTAGAAGATGAGGAGGAGAAGGAGGATGAAGAGGAGGATGAGGAAGAGGATGATAAGGAGGAGGAAGATGAGGAGGAGGAGGACGAGGAGGAGGAGGATCAGGAGGAGGAGGAGGAAGACAAAGAGGAAGAAGAGGACGAGCAGATGGAAGACGAGGAGGAGGAGGAGGAGTTGGAAGATGACGAGGAGGAGGAGGAAGACGAGGAGGAGGAGGAGGAGGTGGAGGACAAGAGGAGGAGCTGGAGGAGTTGGAAGACGAGGAGGAGGAGGAGGAAGACGACGAGGATGAGGAGGTGGAAGACGAGGAGGAGGAGGAGGAGGAAGACGAGGAGGATGAGGAGGTGGAAGATGAGGAGGAGGAGGTGCAGGAGGAGGAGGTGAAAGAGGAGGAGGAGGAGGAGGTGGAGGAGGTGGAAGATGAGGAGGAGGAGGAGGAGGAAGAGGAGAGGAGGAGGTGGAGGAGGAGGAGCTGAAAGAGGAGGAGGAGGAGGTGGAGGAAGTGGAAGATGAGGAGGAGGAGGAGGAGGAGGTGGAGGAGGAGGAGGTGAAAGAGGAGGAGGAGGAGGAGGAGGAGGAGCAGAGAAGGAGGAGGTGGAGGAGGAGGAGGTGAAAGAGAGGAGGAGGAGGAGAGGAGGAGGTGGAAGATGATGAGGAGGTGGAGGTGGACGAGGAGCAGGAGGAGGAGAGGAGGAGGAGATGGAGGAGGAAGAGGTGAACGAGGAGGAGGAGGAGGAGGAGAGGAGGAGGTGGAAGATGAGGAGGAGTAGGAGAGGAGGAGGTGGAAGATGAGGAGGAGTAGGAGAGGAGGAGGTGGAAGATGATGAGGAGGTGGAGGTGGACGAGGAGGAGGAGGAGGAGGAGAGGAGGAGGTGGAAGATGAGGAGGAGGAGGAGGAGGAGGTGGACGAGGAGGAGGAGGAGGAGAGGAGGAGGTGGAAGATGAGGAGGAGTAGGAGAGGAGGAGGTGGACGAGGAGGAGGAGGAGGAGGAGGAGGAAGAGGAAGCTGTGATGTAGTCACCAGCAGTGGTGCATGTTGCTGCCCGGGAGGCCCCGGATGGCCTCCCCAGGGCCACATTTACTTAACTTGCTCCAATGGCGCCTGCCAATGCTGTGCTCAGTCCCCACGCCCCACATATAAAGCATCCCTACAATGACCAAGCCATTGATCTCACGCTTGAGGTTAAAAATGGACAAGACCCAAACGTGGTGCAAAGAAAAATATTTAGGTGTAAAATCAAAACAATTTAACCGTAGCACTAACATTTGTTGATTCCCTTGTGAATCTATTTTTGTGTCCGTTTTCATTTGTGAGTGCTTCTGCGAGGGACCGCCCCTGTGTCTTCAGCAGAGGTAGGGGCCATGGCTAACTTCCCTGCTGCCACTGTGTAGACACTTTTGGCCGATGTCCTGAGGGTTTGGGAGCCTGTGAGGGCTCCTCCTGCAACTGTGTGGAGGCAGACTCGCCGATCGCGATTCAAGGAGGTGTCTGGGACTCTGTCTGAGGGGGAGGGGAGGAGAAGTGTGAGCGCTTCGAGAGGAGCCTCCACTTCCATGTCCCCCTCACCAACAGACCTCTCAGGGACCACCCACACTTCCCTGCTAGCGGGGAGCTGGAGAGCACCTTGCTGCACAGCAGTGGGGAGGGGAATGCCCAAGTCCACCTTTATATCCCTTCGAGAGAGCAGGTCTATGAGCCTCTGATATCTGTTGTTCACAGCCAGTATGTGCTCCTATGAGTGGGTGCATTAGTTACTCCCTGCAGATGGCCATCCTTTCCATGGAAGAGCCAACAGTCACCGTGCCTTGCGACACGGTGGTGCTCATGTTGGAGATGGACGCCTCCATTCTCTGCACATTTGCAGACATCATGGCTGCAAAAGATGCCAGAGCCTCCTGCAATTGTTGTTGCCCCTCCAGGATCGCCCTCTCTCTCTCTCTCTCTAGGGCCCCCAAGACTCAGCATCTGCATGCAGCTCAGCAGAGCGTTCTTGTCCTGTGCCCTCTGGCGAGGAGTCTCCACTGCTGTCCCTGTCCACACCATCTGCTCTTGCTCTCTTGTGATGTGTGAGACACCAGGTGACAACACTATAGCACAAAGGACCCACTGAGATGCGCGTATCTGCGCTGGTGCTGGGTGCGCTTGGATCTGCTGACGGTGCTGGGCAGTGGGGGGGGGGGGGAGCAGTTGATGGGCCTGTGGGTAGTAAAGAGATGAATTAGAAGTGTTATAGTAAGAATGTGTAACGTTACGATTATACACATGACATTTCACTGGCTGCTGATATCAGTCACCATATAGGTAACTGCTGTATCATCATCATAGCAGTCCCTCAGAATCGAGGAAGACTTGCTTCCACTCCTGAATTAAGTTCCTTGGTGGCTGAATAGTCCAACACGAGAGCCACAGACTCTGTCATAGGTGGGACAGATAGTCATTGAGGGAAGGGGTGGGTGGGACAGGTTTGCCGCACGCTCTTTCCGCTGCCTGCGCTTGATTTCTGCATGCTCTCGGCAATGAGACTCGAGGTGCTCAGTGCCCTCCCAGATGCACTTCCTCCACTTAGGACAGTCTTTGACCAGGGACTCCCAGGTGTCAGTGGGGATGTTGCACTTTATCAGGGAGGTTTTGAGGGTGTCCTTGTAACGTTTCCGCTGCCCACCTTTGGCTCGTTTGCCGTGAAGAAGTTCCGAGTAGAGCACTTGCTTTGGGAGTCTCGTGTCTGGCATGCGGACTATGTGGCCTGGCCAGCCTCCGGAGCTGATCGAATGTGGTCAGTGCTTCTGTTATGTATGTAATAACTCGATAGACTGAATACTGTAAACTCATTCAGGTGCAAACCTGGCTCAACTTTATTCCGGCACAAAGTGCCCATATGACATGGTGGCTTGCTTTATATACCTGGGCCGCAACGTGCGTACAGCCCAATGACCTCCGACAGTGGTGCCCCCTGGTGGCTAGTAACCCCAAGCATACATACATGACAACATCCCCCTTCAAGATCTTAGTATCAGTCTTTTCACAAGTTAAGACGGTCTGGGGCTTTCTGCTCATGAATTGATCGTCTCAGTTCAACTCCAGTTCTGGGTGAGTGTTGTGAGTCTGTTATGACTGGGGGCTGGGTAGCCGATCTGATGGGAGTGGCAATGACCATATCAGAGATTGAAAGTCCAGATTCATTGATGACGGCGGAGTCCTCTGATGAATGAATATAGGTTGGTCGGTCACTGATCGTATCTTCCTCAACTTGTTCCAGCTCATCCGTGTGCCGCATGATCATCTGATCAACATGTTTCCTGCATGTTTGCCCATTCTTGAGCTTGATGATAAACACTTTGTTACCCTCCTTGGCTGTAACAGTACCGGTGACCCACTTGGGACCTTGACTATAATTCAGCACATACACAGGATCATTAACAGAAATGTCACATGACACAGCAGCACGATCATGATACCACTGCTGACTTTGATGTCTGTTTTCAACATGATCGTTCAAGTCAGGATGGACAAGAGACAGCTTGGTCTTGAAACCTCTCTTCATCAATAGTTCAGCAGGGGAGACCCCGGTAAACGTGTGGGGTCTTGTCCTGTAACTAAGCAATATGCTTGACAAGCGAGTCTGCAGTGAACCCTGAGTTACACATTTCATACTCTGCTTGATTGTTTGGACAGCACGCTCTGCTTCACCATTAGAAGCAGGTTTGAATGGTGCTGACCTCGCATGTTTAATACCATTTTGAGTTTCATGAACTCTTGAAACTCCAGATTTGTGAAGCAAGATCCGTTGTCGCTCACAACGATGTCAGGCAGTCCATGAGTAGCAAACATGACACGAAGGCTCTCAATGGTAGCTGTGGATGTACTGGATGACATAATTATACACTCTATCCACGGAATATGCATCCACCACAACAAAAAGCATCTTACCCAGGAAGGGACCCGCAAAGTCAATGTGGATCCTGGACCATGGTTTGGATGGCCACGACCACAGACTCAGCGGAGATTCCACTGGTACTTTGCTTAGCTGCATGCAAGTGTTGCACTGATGCACACATGATTCCAGATCAGAGTCAATTCCCGGCCACCGTACATGAGTCCTGGCGATGGCTTTCATCATGACAGTATCGGGATGAGTGCTGTGTAGATCACGTACAAATTTTTCTCTGCCTTTCTTAGGCATGACAACACGATTACCCCACTGTAAACAATCTGACTGAATGGATAGTTTGTCTTTGCAATGGTTGTAAGGTTTGGTCTCATCACACATTTCCATAGGTATAGCAGACCAATCACCACTGAGGACACAACGTTTTACAACAGATAAAATCGGGTCCTGTCTGGTCCAGGTCTTAACTTGTTGAGCAGTGACAGGGGTTCCTTCACTCTCAAAAGCATCCATAACTAACAGTAGATCTGCAGATTGTGGTGTCTCTACCTCCAGTGTAGGCAAAGGTAGACGGTTCAGTGCATCGGCACAATTCTCGGTGCCAGGTCTATGGCGAATGACATAATTATAGGCAGATAATGTCAGCACCCACCTCTGGATGCGGGATGATGCATTGGTATTGATACCTTTGTTTTCCGAAAACAATGAAATGAGTGGCTTGTGATCCGTTTCAAGTTCAAAACGAAGACCAAACAGGTACTGATGCATCTTTTTAACCCCATACACCAGGCTAAAGCTTCTTTTTCTACCATGTTGTAGGCTCTTTCCGCCTTTGACAAACTTTTCAACGCTTACGCAACTCATTAGCTTGTTGGAGTACACAGCCAACCCCATATGATGAAGCATCACAGGCCAATACAAGATGCTTACACAGATCATAATGTACCAGCAACTTGTAAGAGCAAAGCAGATTTGTAGCTTTCTCGAAAGCTCTATCTTGAGATACACCCCAAACCCAGTTGTCGCCTTTTCTGAGCAGCATGTGCAGTGGCTCTAATAAAGTGCTCAATCTAGGTAGTTGAATAGACCAAGGAACGAACGCAGCTCTGTCACATGCTGAGGCCTGGGTGCATTTTTGATGGCCTTGGTTTTCAGGTCTGTAGGCCTGATACCATCAGCAGCAATCTTCCTCCTCAGAAATTTGGCTTCCGGTGCCATGAAGATGTACTTCGAACATTTCAGCCTGAGTCCCACTTTGTCCAGACGATGTAGAACCTCTTCAAGGTTGTTCAGGTATTCGGCAATGTCACGACCTGTGTCCAGAATGACATCTTGAAACACGATGGTTCTAGGGACGAACTTCAGTAGACTCTCCATATTCCTCTGAAATATGGCTGCAGCCGAGCGAATTCCAAAAAGGACACCTATTGTAGATAAACAGTCCTTTATGAGTGTTGATGCACGTAAGTTTCTTCGACGTGTCGATGAGCTTCTGTGTCATATAGACCGACGTCAGATCCAGTTTAGCGAACGACTTCCCATTGGCTAGCATTGCAAACAGGTCATCAGCCTTTGGTAACGGGTACTGATCCTGTTTCGAAAATAGGTTGATTGTAACCTTGTAGTCTCCACAAATCCTGACAGTGCCATCACTCTTTAACACAGGAACAATAGGATTGGCCCATTCGTTAAATTCGATCGGTGATATGACCCCTTCATGTTGGAGTCTGTCCAGCTCAATTTCGACCTTCTCCCTCATCATGTACAGAACAGCCCAAGCTTTGTGATGGATGGGTCTTGCACCCGAGTCCAGGTGAATCTGCACCTTGGCTCTCGTGAAATTGCCAATGCCTGATTCAAACAGCGAGGAAACTTGCTCAGCACTTGAGCACATGAAGTGTCATCCATCGATGACAATGCTTTCATATCGTTCCAATTCCATTTGATTTTTTCGAGCCAATTCGTGCTGAACAGCATTAGACCATTTCTTGGAATGATCCATAACGGTAGATCATGAACCACACCATCATACACCTTGACTACTGCACTGCCAATCACCGGTATGAGTTCTTTGGTGTAAGTACACAACTTGGCATTGACTGGACTCAGCTTAGGCTTCACAGCCTTAGTGTCCCACAGCTGGTCGAATGTCCTTTGGCTCATTATCGACTGACTCGCACCCGTGTCCAATTCCATCGATACCGCACACCATTTAGTTTCACATTATCCATTAGCGGTTGGCTCTTTGTCAGGAACAAATATAGTCCATAACTTCCTCCTCGGGTATCTCGGGTTGCATATCCAGGTCCACACTGGATTGGTCGTCATCACCACATGGTGAGTCGCAGCACGCTTGCTCAGTTGTGCCCCATTTTTGAACAGCCTTTACAAATGTACTGTTTAAAACGACACTGATGATGCTGATGATTGTCCCCACAATGCCAACAGGGTGAAATCGGATTCGTAGCCGTTGGCAGACTTTGAGCAGCTACATGTTTCGCATATGCAGTCGAGTAGGCCCTGCCATAAGCAGCTCTGCCAGACGACGACACAATCTTGTTTACAGTACTTGCCGTGGAGCTCCGACTCTTCGATGATATCTGCCTTAAATTATCATCCATCATCATGCATGCCTAGGCAAATCCAGCGTCTCCGCAGCCAATAACTTCCGGAGGATCACCTTGTGGCTGATTCATATTACGAAGAAATCTCACAGCATGACTCCCAACGCGTCTTCGAACTTACAAGATGCCTTAGGTCAGCGACAAATTCCGACACATCCTGGCCCTCAGAACAAACATGCATGCAGAATCGATAGCGTGAGATGATGATGCCTTCTTTTGGTTTGAGATGGTCACGTACCAGAGCACACAATTCCTCATAGTCCTTGTCCATTGGACATGCAGGCGAGAGGAGATTCTTTATGAGGCCATAGATTTTTGAACCGCAAACAGTGAGGAAAACCGCCCAGTGCCTAACTGCGTCAGTAGCTTCCTCCATTTTGTTGGCCACAAAGTACTGGTCCAGGCAATCGATAAAATCTGACCAGTCCTCTTCCTCCACGAATCTCTCCAGAATTCCAATGGTGCTCATTTTGCATGCAAAGGTTCTTGAGTTACCTCGTCGCCAAATGTTATGTATGTAATAATTCGATAGACTGAATACTGTAAACTCACTCAGGTGCAAACTTGGCTCAACTTTATTCCAGCCCAAAGTGCCCACATTACATCGTGGCTTGCTTTATATACCTGGCCCGCACACACGTGCGTACAGCCCAATGACCTCCAACAGTGGCGCCCCCTGGCAGCTAGTAATCCCAAGCATACATACATGACAGTTTCAATTCTGGGGATGTTAGCCTGGATGAGGACGCTGATGTTGGTGCGCCTGTCCTCCCAAGGGATTTGTAGGATCTTGCGGAGACATCGTTGGTGATATTTCTCCAGCGTCTTGAGGTGTCTGCTATATGTCTCTGAGCCATACAGGAGGGCTGGTATTACTACAGCCCTGTAGACCATGAGCTTGGTGGCAGTTTTGGGGCCTGGTCTTCAAACACTCTTTTCCTCAGGTGGCCGAAGGCTACACTGGCGCACTGGAGGCGGTGTTGGATCTCGTTGTCAATGCCTACTCTTGTTGATGCCTGCTCTTGTAACTGCTGTATACCATGTAGCTGTATGAGATGTGATTCTGTCACCAGGTTGCTGGGATGTGCCTCTCTCTCCATCTCCCATGGCCAGCATCTCTTGAGCTCCTGAAATGTCCAGACCGCCTCCTGTGCAATGATGGAGGGGCCCCTCTGGCTTGCTCCCTGTCATTGTACACAATGAGGGAAAGAAGAGAAGTTTGAGTGAGAGTGATGGAATGAGGGTATGGAATAGATGGACTACATCTGTAGAGGGGGACTATGAGGGCTCCTTCTGTGGTGATACTCGCTATGATTGCATTCATCATCATCATAGGCAGTCCCTCGGAATCGAGGAAGACTTGCTTCAACTCTTAGCATGAGTCCTTAGGTGGCTGAACAGTCCAATATGAGAACCACAGTCCCCATCACAGGTGGGACAGATAGTCGTTGAGGGAAGGGTGGGTGGGACTGGTTTGCCGCACGCTCTTTCCGCTGCCTGCGCTTGGTTTCTGCATGCTCTCGGCGTTGAGACTTGAGGTGCTTCTGGATGCACTTCCTCCACTTAGGACAGTCTTTGGCCAGGGACTCCCAGGTGTCAGTGGGGATGTCGCACTTTATCAGGGAGGTTTTGAGAGTGTCACTGTAACGTTTCCACTGCCCACCTTTGGCTTGTTTGCCGTGAAGGAATTCCGAGCAGAGCACTTGCTTTAGGAGTCTCGTGTCTGACTATGTGGCCTGCCCAGCGAAGCTGACCAAGTGTGGTCAGTGCTTCAATACTGGGGATGTTGGCCTGGACGATTGCATTAGGATGAGGGTGAGTGCCAGTGGTTAGTCAGATGGGAATGTGAGTATGTACAGAGAGAAATGGGTGGATGTGCGAGGTAGGTTGGTCTGAGTAAGGATGTGCAGGAGTAGGATAGGGAAGGCAGAGTGATGGGGATGAGTTGAGAGGCACTTCAGGGCGAGGGGACGGGGGACGTGTGGCTTTGCACTCAGCTTTCCGGACCTCATGGGATCACTGTATCGAGGTCCTCCTCACCACATCCTTGCCTCTGACCTCCTCAGCAATAGCCAGCCAGGTTGTCTAGTTTGTGGAGGTTTCTTTTCTCTGTCAGCGGGGAAGGGGATCTTCCCACGTGCTCTGACAGCCTCCACAACAGTCTGCAAGGAAGAATCTGAGAATCCGGGGGCAGCCCTCTAACTTTGGCTATCCATGTTTCAAATGTTTTCTCTCTCTCCTGTGGCCACTCTTTCACACCTTCTGTCCTCCTCCAGCAACCTACAAGTGAGTCGAGTGCAAGGCAGCTTTAAATATGGGCACTGGAAATGAGTCATCGATGATGTCATCAGACCCGCACCATTTAATAGGGCTGCGAAACACGCAAGAGTTTTTCAATTGGGGCCATGAAGAGAAAGTCGCTCAGAACATTACGTTCCAACACGCTACACCACCCGCCGCAGAGAACCCAACACAAAGGTGACAATTCCAGCCTTAACTGGGGTAGATAAAATTATGAGGGGACTGGATAGAGTGTTTCACCTGGCAGAGGGGTCATAGATTTAAAGCAATTGGTAGGAGGATTAGAGGGGATTGAGGGGAAATTTCTTCACCCAGAGGGTGGTGAGGGTCTGGAACTCACTGCCTGAAAGGGTGGTAGAGGCAGAAACCGTCACCACATTTAAAAAATACTTGGCTGTGCACTTAAAGTGCCGTAACCTACAGGGCTACGGACCAAGAACTGGAAAGTGGGATTAGGCTGGATAGCTCTTTGTCGGCCGGCGCGGACACGATGGGCCGAAATGGCCTCCTTTCGTGCTGTAAATTTCTATGATTCTATGAAAATATTTGGCCAAAATTTGCTGAAGCAGGGCGATGAACGCGTCTGGCATTAGTTAGACATGTCCTCACCCATGTAATGCCGATGATATTTTGCGGCAAGTTGCTAGAAGTGTGAGGTGGAAACGCCCTCTACAGTCATAAGAACATAAGAAATAGGAACAGGAGTAGGCTACCTGGCCCCTCGTCCCTGCTCCGCCATTTAATAAGATCATGGCTGATCTGATAATGGACTCAACTCCACTTTCCTTCCCGCTCCCCATAACCCTTTATTCCCTTATCACTCAAAAATCTGTCTATCTCCACCTTAAATATATTCAATGACCCAGCCTCCACAGCTCCCTGGGACAGAGAATTCCACAAATTTACAACCCTCTGACAGAAGAAATTCCTCCTCATCTCAGTTTTAAATGGGCAACCCCTTATTCTGAGACTATATCCCCTAGTTTTAGTTTCCTCTATGAGTGGAAATATCCTCTCTGCATCCACCTTGTTGAACCCCTCATTATCTTATATGTTTTGATAAGATCACCTCTAATTCTTCTGAACTCCAATGAGTAGAGGCCCAACCTACTCAACCTATCTTCATAAGTCAACCCTCTCATCTCCAGAATCAAGCTAGTGAACCTTCTCTGAACAGCCTCCAATGCAAGTATATTCTTCTTTAAATACAGAGACCAAAACTGTACGCAGTACTCCAGGTGTGGCCTTACCAATACCCCAGGTCCCTCTGCACTGCAGCACTTTGCAATTTTTCTCCATTTAGATTATAATTTACTTTTCTATTATTTTTGCTAAATGTGCCAAATTTTTGCCCACTCACTTAGCCTGTCTATATCTCTTTGCAGATTTTTTGTGTCCTCACAATTCGCTTTCCCACCCATCTTTGTATCATCAGCAAACTTGGCTACATTACACTCGATCCCTTCATCCAAGTCATTAATATAGATTGTAAATAGTTGAGGCCCCAGCACCGATCCCTGCGGCATCCCACTAGTTACTGTTTGCCATTTATCCCAACTCTCTGTTTTCTGTTAGTTAGCCAATCCTCTATCCATGCTAATATATTACGCCCAGCCCCATGAAGTTTTATCTTGTGCAGTAACCTTTTATGTGGCACATTATCGAATGCCTTCTGGAGATCCAAAGACACCACATCCACTGGTTCCCCCTTATCCACCCTGCTCGTTACATCCTCAAAGAACTCCAGCAAATTTGTCAAACATGATTTCCCTTTCATAAAACCATGCTGACTCTGCTTGATTGAATTATGCTTTTCCAAATGTCCTGCTACTGCTTCCTTAACAATGGACTCCAGCATTTTCCCAATGACAGATGTTAGGCTAACTGGGCTATCGTTTCCTGCTTTTTGTCTGCCTCCTTTTTTAAATAGGGGCGTTACATTTGCAGTTTTCCAATCCGCTGGGACCTCCCCAGAATCGGGGGAACTTGGTAGATTCTAACTAATGCATCCATTATCCCTGCAGCCACTTCTTGACTCCATCCATCAGGTCCAGGGGACTTGTCTGCCTTTAGTCCCATTATTTTACCGAGTACAACTTCATTAGTGATAGTGATTATATTAAGTTCCTCCCTCCCTATAGCCCCTTGATTATCCAATATTGGGATGTTTTTAGTGTCTTCTACAGTGAAGACCGATATTTAATATTTGTTCAACATCTCTACCATTTCCCTGTTCTCCATTATTAATTCCTCACTCTCATCCTCTAGGGGACCAACATTTACTTTAGTCACGCTTTTCCTTTTTATGTACCTGTAGAAACTCTTACTGTCTGTGTTTATATTTTGTGCTAGTTTACTTTCATCATCTATCTTCCCTCTCTTTATCATTTTTTTAGTCGTTCTTGGCTGGTTTCCCAATCTTCTGGCCTCCCACTAGTCTTGGCCACATTCTATGCCCTTGTTTTCAATTTGATACCATCCCTAATTTCCTTAACCATGGATGGTTATCCCTTCTCTTAGTCTTTCTTTCTCATTGGGATATATTTTTGTTGCGAGTTATGAAATATCTCCTTAAATGTCTGCCACTGCTCATCAACTGTCCCATACTTCAGTCTATTTTCCCAGTCCACTTTAGCCAACTCTACCCTCATACCTTTGTTGTCTCCTTTATTTAAGCTTAGGATTCTGGTTTGAGATCCAACTTCCTAACTTCCAACTGAATTTGAAATTCAACCATGTTATGGTCACACATTCCTAGAAGATTCTTTACTAGGAGATCATTTATTAATCCTGTCTCATTACACAGTATCAGATCTAAGATAGCCTGCTCCCTGGTTGGTTCCACAACGTACTGTTCAAGGAAACGATCTCAGATGACACAAGTGAAGGCACATGAATTCAGTCAGGAGCAGCGGAGAGGTGAGTAAATTGATCGGTAACCAGTAATGGCCGCAACTGTAGAAAGTTAGCATCATTATACAGAAACTTTTTTAAAGTTTTAAAAAGTCTGTGCGCCTGTTGAATTGTTGGTGTGTTATTTAGTGATATTTATGATTGCTGGTATTATAATTGCTGTTCTTAAATCACTTAGTCAGAAGTCTTTTGGAACTGTGAAAATGTTTAATAATATCAACCATGTTACAACTGCTTGCAAAGTTGAAAATGACTTTAAGTGCCTCAATATTTAGCAATAAATATCTCAAGTGTTGTTCACACTGCTGCAATAAAAGTTCACTGTTTGACTTTCCACCTTGTGTGCATTCCTGGGGAGGGGGAGGGGGCACCTTGTCACTACCATCGCTGTCCATTGATGGAGCCACCGGCTGCTCTCTCACCGCCCTGCGGCCTTGGCTTCCTCGGGGGGGTGCGGGGTCATGACCCATGACCCCAGCCACATCCCAGGTCAGATCCGAAGGGCAAAGTTGTGCAAAATGCAGCAGACCACAGCAATCCTCAGCGCCTTGACAGTATTACAGTATGTCCCCCTGACCTGTCCAGGCAGCGGGGAGCATGGTTTCAGCCCCCTGATTATCCTCGCCACTACTTGCCATGTGATCACGGTTGTGCCGCCCGTGTTGGACTATCCATTCTGCGCTAAGGTGTCATCAATCACTGATTGATCAGGTGAGCCTGGGTGCTGAAAATCCATCCAGATTCTGGCTCTGTTGAAGGGAGCGTGTAATTCTGAGTGTCGAGAGACGAAGCCATCATCAGTACTTCCGCCGTTGAGCTGCATCCACATTCATGGTCCAATTGGGCATCGCAAAGGATCATCACATTTAACAAATGAGACTCATATCCTGATTGATGTATGAACCAGGTGCACCACTGGGTGTGTTCAATAGCACATGGGTTCCATTGATGGCTGCCAGCACTCTGGGGGATCCAGCCATCATGTGGAATGTGTTGGGCCTCTCCCTTTGCTGCACTGGGACATGTCACAGCTGATATCACAAGCCCTGTGTAATGTGGCATGCTGAATGTAGGGCCCCCCCCCAGCGCTCTGGGTGATATTGCACATGTCACTGCTGCCTGACTGAAATGACCCACATGCATATAAAGTAAGGGCTGTGATGACCCTCATGGCCACTGGCAAGGCCCTGCGGAGGTAGAACGTGCCGGAAGGTCCTCTTTACTAAAGCGTAGTGGCCTCACACGCAGCCCCCCTGACATTATCTGGATAGATTGCCTCGCCCTGTGGTGATTGTTCCTCCTGGTCAGGCTCGAGACGGTGCCGGACATTTTGTTGTTGGGTCAGCTGCCTATGCTGTACAGTAAATACACAAACAGTGGGGCACCTGGTGGAAAAGGCATCTTTTTCGCCCCTTTGTCATTGTTGGAGGGGCCATCTTTCAAATGAGATGTTAAAACGAAGCCCCTTCTGCTCTCTCAGGTGGATGTAAAAGATCCCAAGGCTCTATTTCGAAGAAGAGCAGGGAAGTTATCCCCGGTGTCCTGGCCAATATTTGTCCCTCAATCAACGTAACAAAAAAACAGATTATCTGGTCATTATCACATTCCTGTTTGTGGGAGCTTGCTGTGTGCAAATTTGCTGCCGTGCTTCCTACATTACAACAGTGACTACACTCCAAAAAGTACTTCATTGGCTGTAAAGAGCTTAGAGATATCTGATGGTCATGAAAGGCGCTATATAAATGCAAGTCTTACTTTTTGTTAAGCAGGCATGAATGTGACACCCTGGGTCTCAGACGTTGCTACAAAAGATTTCACTGTTAAAGAGCTCTCTCTGCCTGAACCAAGTCCTAATTAAATACGCCCAGACCTTAACTAACACCAAGGCAGGCTTGTGTCACTTCAGACAAGACTTGCCTTTCTGTAGTGAGTTTAGTTTGTCTCTGCCGCGCAAATACAGCAACTTAGCGCCATTCACAAAACTAATGGAGCGGGGCAACTCGGATAGCAACTTTTGGATATTTAAGTTTAACCGCGCATTTGACCCTCGCCTGAAGTTGCTGTACCGTTTGTGCATAAATAACGGCGATTGCCATTAGCCTTACCGTTGTTTTGACGGGAAATTCTGGCCCATTGTACCACCGTTAAACCCACAAGAACAAGAGTCAAGAGTAAAGGGAGTTTGTAGAATTAGTTACAGGACTAGGTCCGACATTGGTTGAGATTTGGGATCGAAATCGATTCTTTACTTTTCAGTTGGGTATAGTTTCTTTAAATTTTCTTGAAAGGTGCCAAGTCTGTTGCTTTGTCCTGATGCTGGCTCCGTCTTCTGTCCAGTTAGTGCTGCATTGAAGTTGCATTTACTTCCATCGGCAATATTTCAGTTTTTCTAGGATCAGCTTTACTTGTATAATCACTAAGCCACAACTTTTGCTCAGTTGCTGTGCTGAATTTGAAGATAGCAGCCGCAAGATTTTTCGCTGCTACGACCGCCTTTTTGGCACCAAAATGGCGTCTGTGTCACGCAGGCACACTTGTGGCCGGAATCCATTTTGGTGACCACCGGGAGTATGCGGCGCTGCCATTTTGGAGCTCAATGCTCCAGCTAACGCCGGCCCTTAACCTCGCACAGCTGAACACACCAGTGCTGTTTACAGGGAGCATCAGCTACTTACCAGTTAGTTGCTGATTGATTACTAGCTGTTGCCGAGTTTGTAGAAGTGTTTGGTGATTTTTAGAGTTCTTTAAAGTTGCTAAAGCCTACAGGGAGTGGTGTGGCAGGTGCTGAAAGATCTTCTGCACACACCACTTGCTCCTAGCATGGGAGGTCTAGTAGGCATTCCCCTTGGAATACAGCACGAGTGGGAGAATGAGCACAGGCCACGCGGAGCAGGACAAGCTGCTGGAAGGGAGTGGGGGCTGCGGGGGAGAAGGGCTCTCAGCAGAAGGCCATATCCACCCAGGATGTTCAGGGAGCAATACTCCTACCTGAACCTCAACAAGCAGCAGTGTGTAAGATGTTTGTGCTACAGTAACAACTTCCTCTCTGTCATGGAGTACTTTAAAACAAGGATGAGAAATTTAAAACTGAGGCATTGCTTAACCGGGAGCCAATGTAAGTCAGCGAGCACAGGGCCCATCGGTGAATAGGACTTGGTGCGAGTTAGGACACGGGCAGCAGTTTTGGATGACCTCAAGTTTACGTAGGGTAGAACATGGGAGGTCAGCCTGGAGTGGGTTGGAATAGTCAAGTCTCGAGGTAACAAAGGCATGGATGAGGGTTTCAGCAACAGATGAGCTGAGGCAGGGGTGGAGACAGGTGATGTTACAGAGATGGAAATTGACAGTCTTAGTTATGCTGCGGATATGTGGTTGGAAGCTCATTTGAGGCTCAAATATGACACCAAGGTTGTGAACAGTCTGGTTCAGCCTCAGACAGATGCTAGGGAGAGGGATGGAGTCAGTGGCTAGGGAACGCAGTTTGTGGCTGGGACCGAAAACAATGGCTTCAACCTTCCCAATATTTAGTTGAAGGAAATTTCTGCTCATCCAGAACTGGATGTTAGACAAGCAGTCTGACAATTTAAAAACAATATGGTCGCGAGAAGTGGTGGTGAGGGAGAGCTGGGTGTCATCAGCGTACATGTGGAAACTGACGCTGTGTTTCCGGATGAGGGGCAACACATAGATGAGAAATAGGAGAGGGCCAAGGACAGATCCTTGGGGGACGCCAGAGGTAACGATGCTGGGGCGGGAAGAGAAGCCATTGCAGGTGATTCTCTGACTACGATTATATAGATAAGAATGGAACCAGGCGAGTGCAGTCCCACCCAGCTGGACAATGGTGGAGAGGCGTTGGCGAAGGATAGAGCGGTCAAAGGCTGCAGACAGGTCGAGAAGGACGACGAGGGATAGTTTACTTTTGTCTCAGTCACATAGGATGTCATTTGTAACTTTGATAAGAGCTGTTTCGGTACTGTGACGGGGCGCTAACCTGTTTGGAGGGGTTCAAACATGGAGTTCCGGGAAAGATGGGCATGGATTTGAGTGGTCAGCAGTTTAGTGGGAATAGGGTCAAGGGAGCAGGAAGTGGGTCTCATGGACCAAGGTGAGTGCGGAGACGCCATGAGGAGAGATCGGAGAGAAACGGGAGAAAGGTGTGAGGTCAGGGCTAGGGCGGGGGGAACCTTACAGGAAGTTTGGCCCGGTGGGCTAGGGGAAGGGAGGAAAGAGGCAGCTGAACGGATGGTCTCAATCTTAGAGACAAAGAAGTCCATGAGCTCCTCACACTTGTCGGAGGTGAGTGTGGAGGAGGCGGGGGGAGGGGTTTAAGAAGACGGATAGCAGTGGAGAATAGAACCCAGGGATTATCTTTGCATTCCGGAATGATCCTGGAATAGAGCAGTTTTGACAGACGAGAGCAGGACTGGATACAGCTTTATGTGGTGCAGCCAGACCTGGCGGTGATTTGCTAAATCGGTTGCCTGTCATATGCGATCAAGTCTGCGTCCCTTGGACTTAAGGGAGCGGAGATCAGGGCTGTACCGGGGGAATGGCCAGGGTGAGAGAGAGTAATGGTTTTAATAGGGTCTAGGGTATAACATGTGGTGGTGAGCTTGTTGTGGAACAGATCGGTAGCTGCAGAGATGTTGTGGTGAATGAAGGGCCAAAGACCAGACAGTTGGGATTTTGTAAGTGCGGTTCTAAGTGAGTTGGGAGAGTTTTTTCCAGAGGCGGTTACAGAAGGAAGTAGGGTTGGGGCAGGGAGGGAGATGTGGGTGGAGATACAAGGAAGTGGTCAGAGATGGGCTTATCTGTGATTGACACGATGGGTGTAGTGAGGCCACGAGAGATGGTCCTATCAGGGGGGCAGTGGTGAATATGTGTGGGGGAGTTTCCATGGAGGGAGAGGTTAAGGGACGATAGGAGGGCAGTGAACTCAGAGGAGGGAGAGCATGATGAATTGAGAGGGAGGTTGAAATTGCCGAGGATGAGAAATTGCTTGGTGGGAGGGAGGGAGGAAAGTAATGAAGATATCTCGAGGGGGGAGTGGTGGAACGTATAGCCGGGCAGGGAGGCTTCATTTAAGGGTAAGGTGTCATCGCCCTTCAACCAGGTTTCTGTCAGGGCCATGATGTCTATGCAATCATCCACGATAAGCTTATGGATGCCAACATGAAGGGACTTTCTGGAGGGAGATGCGGAGAGAGGCGACCATGGCTGCCCCACTGCCAGCGTCCAAAGAGTCACCACTGGGAGAGGTGAGTTGGACGGGGAGAAGAATGGCGAGATTAATCCCCAGCGGGGGCTGGGCAGGAAAATCGGTAAGAGAGTAGGATGGGACAGTTGGGGTTGCAGCTCATAAAGAAGTTTTAGAGTTAAAATAATTGGCAAAACAACTAGAGAGGAAATGAGGAGAAATGTCTTCACAAATGGTTGTTAAGGTCTGGAACGCACTGCCTGAAAGGGTGCTGGAATCTGATTTTTATTTGGAGAGGGGCAGGTGAAAGGGGTTTCAGTGGGAGAGCATTTTGGTGCCAGTGATCATAATTCAGTAAGATTTAGGGTAGTTATGGAAAAGGACAAAGGTGGACCAGGAAAAAAAGTTCTCAATTGAAGTAAAACCAATTTTGCTGAGCTGAGATGGGATTGACCAAAGTGAACTGGAAAGGGGTAAATCAGTGTCAGAGCAGTGGGAGGCATTCAAGGAGATCCTGAGGGTACAGAGCAAACACGTTCCCTTAAAGAAAAAGAGTGGGGCTAACAAATCTAGAGTCCCCTGAATGTCAAGGGATATACAGGGTAAGATAAAGAAAAAAGGGAAGCTTATGGCAGATACCGAGAACTCAATACTGCAGAAAGTCTAGAGGAGCATAAAAAGTGCAGGGGTGCAATTAAAAAAGATATCAGGAAAGCAAAGAGCATGAAAGAATGTTGGCAAGTAAAATCAGGGAAAACCCAAAGATGTTTTATAAATACATTAAGAGCAAGAGGATAACTATTAGAGACCATAAAGGAAATCTGTGTGTGGAGGCAGAAGACTTGGGTGTGATTCTTAAAGAATAATTTGCATCTGTTTTCGCAAAAGAGAGGGGCGATGCAGACTTTGCAATGAGGGAGGAGGAGTGTGAAATATTAGACAAAATAAACATAGTGAGAGAGGAAGTATTAAGGGGCTTAGTAGTTTAGAAAGTGGATAAATCCCCAGGCCCGGATGAATTGTATCCCAGGCTGTTAAGTGAAGCAAAAGAGGAAATAGCAGAGGCTCTGACCATCATTTTCCAATCCTCTCTGGCTACAGGTGTGGTGCCAGAGGACTGTTAATGTGGTACCTTTGTTTAAAAAGGGAGAAAGGGATAGACTGAGTAAATTACAGGCCAGTCAGCCTAACCTCAGTGGTGGGAAAGTTATTGGAAAAAAATCCTGAGGGACAGGATAATTCTTTATTTAGAAATACATGGATTAATCAAGGACAGTCAGCATGGATTTGTTATGGGAAGGTCGTGTCTGACTAACCAGATTGAATTTTTGAGGAGGTAACCAGGAGGGTCGATGAGGGTAGTGCGTTTGATGTACTGTATATGGATTTTAGCAAAGCTTTTGATAAGGTTCCACATGGCAGACTGGTCACGAAAGTAAAATCCCATGGGATCCAGGGCAAAGTGGCAAGTTGGATCCAAAATTGGCTCAGAGGCAGGAAGCAAAGGGTAATAGTCGATGGGTGTCTTTGTGACTGGAAGACTGTTTCCAGTCGGGTTCCCCAGAGCTCAGTACTGGGTCCCTTGCTTTTTGTGGTATATATCAATGACTTGGACTTGAATGTTGGGGGTATGATTAAGAGGTTTGCAGGTGACACTAAAATCGGCTGTGTGGTTAATAATAATGAAGAAGAAAGCTGTAGACTGCAGGAAGATATCAATGTACTGGTCAGGTGGACGGAACAGTGACAAATGGAATTCAATCCAGAGAAGTGTGAGGTAATGCATCTGGGGAGGGCTAACAAGGGAATACACATTAAATGGTAGGACACTGAGAAGTGTAGAGGAACAAAGGGACCTTGGAGTGCAGGTCCACAGATCCCTGAAGCAGCAGGCCGGTAGATAAGGTGGTAAAGAAGGCATATGGAATACTTGCCTTTATTAGTCGAGGCATGGAATACAAGAGCAGGGAGGTTATGCTTGAACTGTATAAAACACTGGTTAGGCCACAGCTGGAGTACTGCGTGCAGTTCTGGTCACCACATTATAGGAAAGATGTGATTGCACTGGAAAGGGTGCAGAGGAGATTTATAAAAATGTTGCCTGGACTAGAGAATTTTGGCTATGAGGATAGATTGAAGATGCTGGGTTTGTTTTATTCGGAACAGAGGAGGCTGAGGGGAGACCTGATTGAGGTGTATACAATTATGAGGGGCCTAGATAGAATGGATAGGAAGGACCTGTTTCCCTCGGTCAACAACCAGTGGGCATAGATTTAAAGTAATTGTTAGGAGGTTTAGAGGGGATTTGAGGGGAAATTTCTTCACCCAGAGGGTGGTGGGAGTCTGGAACTCACTGCCTGAAAGTGTGGTAGAGGCGAAACCCTCACCACATTTAAAAAATACTTGGATGTGCACGAAGTGCTGTAACCTACAGGACTACAGACCAAGAGCTAGAAAGTGGGATTAGGCTGGGTAGCTCTTGGTCGGCCGGCGCGGACATGATAGGTCAAAATAGCCTCCATCCGTGCTGTAAATTTCTATGATTCTATGACTACATTATAGGGTTATGGGAAAAAGCTGAGGTGTGGGACTAAAATAAGATAAGAACATAAGAAATAGGAGCAGGAGTCGGCCACTTGGCCCCTCGAGCCTGCTCCGCCATTCAATAAGATCATGGCTGATCTGATCTTGGCCTCAACTCCACTTCCCTGCCCGCTCCCCATAACCCTTGACTCCCTTAAGAACATAAGAACATAAGAATTAGGAACAGGAGTAGGCCATCTAGCCCCTCGAGCCTGCTCCGCCATTCAACAAGATCATGGCTGATCTGGCCGTGGACTCAGCTCCACTTACCCGCCCGCTCCCCGTAACCCTTAATTCCCTTATTGGTTAAAAATCTATCGATCTGTGACTTGAATACATTCAATGAGCTAGCCTCAACTGCTTCCTTGGGCAGAGAATTCCACAGATTCACAACCCTCTGGGAGAAGAAATTCCTTCTCAACTCGGTTTTAAATTGGCTCCCCCGTATTTTGAGGCTGTGCCCCCTAGTTCTAGTCTCCCCTACCAGTGGAAACAACCTCTCTGCCTCTATCTTGTCTATCCCTTTCATTATTTTAAATGTTTCTATAAGATCACCTCTCATCCTTCTGAACTCCAACGAGTAAAGACCCAGTCTACTCAATCTATCATCATAAGGTAACCCCCTCATCTCCGGAATCAGCCTAGTGAATCGTCTCTGTACCCCCTCCAAAGCCAGTATATCCTTCCTTAAGTAAGGTGACCAAAACTGCACGCAGCACTCCAGGTGCGGCCTCACCAATACCCTATACAGTTGCAGCAGGACCTCCCTGCTTTTGTACTCCATCCCTCTCGCAATGAAGGCCAACATTCCATTCGCCTTCCTGATTACCTGCTGCACCTGCAAATTAACTTTTTGGGATTCATGCACAAGGACCCCCAGGTCCCTCTGCACCGCAGCATGTTGTAATTTCTCCCCATTCAAATAATATTCCCTTTTACTGTTTTTTTCCCCCAAGGTGGATGACCTCACACTTTCCGACATTGTATTCCATCTGCCAAACCTTAGCCCATTCGCTTAACCTATCCAAATCTCTTTGCAGCCTCTCTGTGTCTTCTACACAACCCGCTTTCCCACTCATCTTTGTGTCATCTGCAAATTTTGTTACACTACACTCTGTCCCCTCTTCCAGGTCATCTATGTATATTGTAAACAGTTGTGGTCCCAGCACCGATCCCTGTGGCACACCACTAACCACCGATTTCCAACCCGAAAAGGACCCATTTATCCCGACTCTCCGCTTTCTGTTCAGCCAATTCTCTATCCATGCTAATACATTTCCTCTGACTCCGCGTACCTCTATCTTCTGCAGTAACCTTTTGTGTGGCACCTTATCGAATGCCTTTTGGAAATCTAAATACACCACATCCATCGGTACACCTCTCTCCACCATGCTCGTTATATCCTCAAAGAATTCCAGTAAATTAGTTAAACATGATTTTCCCTTCATGAATCCATGCTGCATCTGCTTGATTGCACTATTCCTATCTAGATGTCCCGCTATTTCTTCCTTAATGATAATTTCAAGCATTTTCCCTACTACAGATGTTAAACTAACCGGCCTATAGTTATCTGCCTTTTGTCTGCCCCCTTTTTTAAACAGAGGCGTTACATTAGCTGCTTTCCAATCCGCTGGTACCTCCCCAGAGTCCAGAGAATTTTGGTAGATTATAACAAATGCATCTGCTATAACTTCCGCCATCTCTTTTAATACCCTGGGATGCATTTCATCAGGACCAGGGGACTTGTCTACCTTGAGTCCCATTAGCCTGTCCAGCACTACCCCCCTAGTGATAGTGATCGTCTCAAGGTCCTCCCTTCCCACATTCCTGTGACCAGCAATTTTTGGCATGGTTTTTGTGTCTTCCACTGTGAAGACCGAAGCAAAATAATTGTTTAAGGTCTCAGCCATTTCCACATTTCCCATTATTAAATCCCCCTTCTCATCTTCTAAGGGACCAACATTTACATTAGTCACTCTTTTCCGTTTTATATATCTGTAAAAGCTTTTACTATCTGTTTTTATGTTTTGCGCAAGTTTACCTTCGTAATCTATCTTTCCTTTCTTTCTTGCTTTTTTAGTCATTCTTTGCTGTTGTTTAAAATTTTCCCAATCTTCTAGTTTCCCACTAACCTTGGCCACCTTATACACAGTAGTCTTTAATTTGATACTCTCCTTCATTTCCTTGGTTATCCACGGCCTTGGTTATTCAATGACCCAGTCTCCACAGCTCTCTGGAGTAGGGCATTCGACAAATTCATGACCTTCTGAGAGAAGAAATTTCTCCACCGTTTCATTTTAAATGGGTGACCCCCTTATTCTGAAACTATGCCCCCTAGTTCTAGATTCCCCCGCGAGGGGAAACATCCTCTCTTCCCTGTCCAGCTTCCTCAGAATCTTATACGTTTCAATAAGATCACCTCTCAGTCTTCTAAACTCCAATGAGTAGAGGCCCAACTTACTCAACCTTTCTTCATAAGTCAACCCCCTCATCTCAGGAATCAACCTCGTGAACCTTCTCTGGTATTATCAGCTCATAGTCATTTATTTCTATTTGTGCTGTCAACTCATCTATCTTGTTACGAATACTGCGTGCATTCAGATAAAGAGCTTTTAATTTTAGCTTTTTCCCTACTCTGACCCCACTTTCTGATGCATTCTTATTTGTATACGTTCTGTCCTTTCCTGTCACGCTCTGGTTAGCATTACCCCTATCGCTACCCTGCTCTATTGCCTTCTCCTTTCTCTTTAACTTTTTAAATTTTCGCTCACCCGATTCCCCTCCACTATTTAGTTTAAAGCCTTCTCTACAGCCCTAGTTATTCGATTCGCCAGGACACGAGTCCCAGCACGGTTCAAATGAAGGTCATCCCGACAGAACAGCTCCCTCTTACCCCAGTACTGGTGCCAGTGCCCCATGGATTGGAACCCATTTCTCCCACATCAGTCTTTGAGCCATGTGTTCATCTCTGATCTTATTGACCCTATGCAAATTTGCTCATCACTCGGGTAGTAATCCAGAGATTATTACCTTTGTGGTTCTGATTTTTAATTTGGCCCCTAGCTGCTCATATTCCCTCAGCAGCACCTCTTTCTTTGTCATCATCATCATAGACAGTCCCTCGGGATCGAGGAAGACTTGCTTTCACTCTTGGCACGAGTCCTTAGGTGGCTGTACAGTCCAATAAGAGAACCACAGACTCTGTCACAGGTGGGACAGATAGTCATTGAGGGCAAGGGAGGGTGGGACAGGTTTGCCGCACACTCTTTCCGCTGCCTGCGCTTGATTTCTGCATGCTCTCAGCGATGAGACTCGAGGAGCTCAGCGCCCTCCCGAATGCACTTCCCCCACTTAGGGCGGTCTATGGCCAAGGACTCCCAGGTGTCAGTGGGGATGTTGCACTTTATCAGGGAGGCTTTGAGGATGTCCTTGTAACGTTTCCTCTGCCCACCTTTGGCTCGTTTGCCATGGACGAGTTCCGAGTAGAGCGCTTGCTTTGGGAGTCTCGTGTCTGGCATGCGGACAATGTGGCCTGCCCAGCGGAGCTGATCAAATGTGGTCAGTGCTTCAATGCTGGGGATGTTGGCCTGGACGAGGACGCTAATGTTTGTGCGTCTGTCCTCCCAGGGGATTTGCAGGATCTTGCGGAGACATCGCTGGTGGTATTTCTCCAGCGACTTGAGGTGTCTACTGTACATGGTCCATGTCGCTGAGCCATACAGGAGGACAGTTATTACTACAGCCCTGTAGATCATGAGCTTGGTGAGTTTTGAGGGACTGATTTTCACTCTTTTCCTCAGGCGACCGAAGGCTGCACTGGAGGCGGTGTTGGATCTCATCATCAATGCCTGCTCTTGTTGATAGGAGGCTCCCGAGATAGGGGAAATGGTCCACGTTGTCCAGGGCCACGCCATGGATCTTGATGTTTGGGGGGCAGTGCTGTGCGGTGAGGAGAGGCTGGTGTAGGACCTTTGTCTTACTAATGTTTAGCGTAAGGCCTATGCTTTCATAGGCCTCGGTAAATACATCGACTATGTCCTGGAGTTCAGCCTGTGTGTGCGCAGACGCAGGCGTCTTCCGCGTACTGTAGCTCGACGACAGAGGTTGGGGTGGTCTTGGACCTGGCCTGGAGACGGCAAAGGTTGAACAGCTTCCCACAGGTTCTGTAGTTTAGTTCCACTCCAACGGGGAGCTTATCAACTGTGAGGTGGAGCATGACAGAGAGGAAGATTGAGAAGAGGGTTGGGGCGATGACGCAGCCCTGCTTGACCCTAGTCCGGACATGAATTGGGTCTGTGATGGATTCGTTGGTAAGGATCCGTTGGTATTCATACCTATATCATTGGTACCCACGTGGACCACGACAACTGGATCTTCCCCCTCCCACTCCAAGTTCCTCTCCAGCCCGGAGGAGATGTCCTTACCCTGGCACTGGGCAGGCAACACAGCCTTCAGGACTCACGCTCTTGGCTGCAGAAAACAGTATCTACCCCCCTAACTATACTGTCCCCTACCACGACAACTTAGCTCTTTCAAAGAGCCAGCACAGTCACGATGGGTCAAATGGCCTCCTTTTGTGCTGCACGAATCTATAGATATTATAGATAAGTGACATTAGCTTGAACCAGTATATCCAGACAGCCATGTATTCGTGTAGGCAGTTGTTAGCCCTGCAGATAAGAGGCATGCCTTCATGCAAGTCAATTAGGAAAGGGGAGATGAGTAGCAAAAACCCAGGCAACTGTAACAATTTGTAGTTACGGGTTGAAGTCAGACAATTTAACTGCTCTCCTGGAAGGACAGCTTCCAGCTGCGGCATTACAGAAAAGCATTGGACAGAGAAACCTGCACAACTGGACAAAACTGGCTTTAGTCATTTTCAAAGAGAATAGCGCCTACTGCTATGATTAAATTATATTCTCTGACTAGAAGTGTATTATAGACAACGTATGAAAGTTAGCAAATACTTCTAACCTGCAGTCAACTTAAACCAAACTCAAACCTAAACTCAAGGTTCAGACAAGTTTGCCTGCCTGCAAGTATATGGACCAGTATCACTTGTGCTCTTGCAAAATAAGTTGCTGGGACTACTTTCAAACCTATTAATGAATAAGATAAGGCGTAAGCCAAAATCTTACATGTCAGAATGCAGTTTTGTTGCTGTTCCCAGTGGACATTAGTCCTCAGCACGAAATGTACATGAGGGCTCTTCATTCAGGAGGAAGCACGACAAAACTGTACACTGAACTTTCCACTCTGAAAAGCCCAACTGAAACAGCTTTTAAGCAGGTCCTGGTTTGTGACTTGAGATTACTTATTCAGGATTTCATTGAAAAAGGATATTTATTCCTCTAGAGGCAAAGTAAAATAAACTTCACCTTTGGTGCTGAAACCAGAAAGACTCTTGCTCAGTATGAATGGGTCACAAGAAAAGGAGTCACTTGTTCATCATTAAAGTGAACTACCCCTGACCAGCAGATTTGGTAGCAAGCATTGTTTTTATTACCTTGCCCTACTCTAGAGCAGAGAATGCTGGAAATCTCAGCGGGTCAGGCAGCAACTGTGGAGAGCGAAACAAAGTTAACGCTTCGGGTCAACGGCCCTTCATCCAGTTCTGACAAAGGGTCATCGACCTAAAACGTTAACTCTGTTTCTCTCTCTCCACAGACACTGCCCGACCCGCTGAGATTTCCAGCATTCTGTTTTTATTTCAGATTCCAGCATCCGCAGTATTTTGCTGTTGTAATAGATGCAAGGGTCTGGTGTGGGTACGTTTTGCTCAACTTGTTCCCTACTCCCTTGTCCCCGAGCTTTGCAGATCTTGATTCATGCTGGGATAGTCTCACAGCTCCTGGCCACTCTGCAACCTCACTCAAATAAAGGACTTGCAGTTTTACAGCACCTTTCATTAGCTCAGGGTGGCTCACAGTCAATGAAGTATCGTCTCTTTTGTAATGTAGGAAACACGGCAGCCAATTTCCACACAGAAAGGTCCCACAAACAGTAACGTGATAATGATCAGATAATCTGATTTAATAATGGTGATTGAGGGATTAATATTAGCCAGGACACCGGAGATAACTCCCTGTCGAAATAGTGCCATGGGATCTTTTATGTCCACCTGAGAGGAGATGGGACCTCGGTTTAACATCTCATCCGAAAGACAGCACCTCCAACAGTGCAACATTCCTTCAGTACTGCCCCTCTGACAGTGCAGCGCTCCCTCAGTAATGCCCCTCTGACAGTGCAGCACTCCCTCAGTACTGCCCCTTCGACAGGGCGGCACTCCCTCAGTACTGCCCCTCCGACAGTGCGGCGCTCCCTCAGTACTGCCCCTCCGACAGTGCGGCACTCTCAGTACTGCACTGGGAGTGTCAGCCTAGATTATGAGCTCAAGTCTCTGGAGTGGGATTTTGAACCCACAACCTTCAGACTCAGAGGCGAGTGTGCTCCCACTGAACCACAGCTAATACCATTCTTCGTGTATGGGCAAAGCAGTGAGTGTTAGCACAACTGTTACTCAAGGGTCTCAGACCCGAGCTGGACCCTGTCCTCACATTCACCAACTTGCCAGCAGGGGTGTTTCTGGTGCACTTACTGTGCGGGGATGGCACAGCGCAATATTCGTGAGAGAATTGGCTGCATTGTTTCCGGCTGACTTGCACTGTTTAAACAGCTTCTGCATCCTGCCGCTGTTCCAACTGCCAAATCGCGCTGGCCTCATTTCACTATGCCAAATCGCCGAAGGACTTGCGAGTGTCCTGTAGGCTGACTGCTGCTGTACCAAGGGTAAGTGGGGCAGTTTAGTGAGGTGCAACAGCTTGTCAGGATCAACTGTTCAAGGTCGAAGCGAGCTCCTGAAACTGGAAATCTTTAAATTCAGATTTCTGCAGGGTTGCTTTTATTTTGCCATTCTGCCCAGCATCATAGTGCTTCTAGCAGGGTTGGATGACGAGCAGATTTTCTGACCGTCCCACCCCCAAATTCACCATCGGGGATTTTCAGGAGCGCATGACATTCTTCCAACTGCAACCGAAGGGCCAAGTAGCTGACTGTGCTCTACAGAAGGCTCATGGGACGGCGATGCCTCACACTGGTGTGGAGCAGACAGGTGGCTGTAGGCCTGGCATGGGTTGTGACTACCGCGCAGCCTGGTCCGCATCATCTTGTGCAGGGAAGGAGGAGACAAGCTGAAAGTGGGTGGGTATCAACGCTAGTGCAATTAAGGAGACAGAAAAGACGGTGGAAGGTTGCAGCTGGGCACTGCGTCACAGGATGCCTGTAACAGAGCGCGAGGGGTTTAAAGGTAGGGATACCCTTCTGCGGGCCTGCCTGTGACTAACACTGTGAATGTATCCTGCAAGATAGTGAATGATGATAATGTTAGATGAATTTATATCAAGAGGCATGGGAGCAGTGAAGGACGAGATGTAGGAGGTTGTTGGGGAAAGGGTTTTAGGGTTGTAATGGCGGAAAGGAACAATGCAGCCATTGTGCAGGATGTGAAGCTGCAGAACCCCACCCCCACCTTAACTATGACTGATTAGTTGTGCAAGTGCTGAGCGTGAGGCTGTGCTGATTGGGAAAGGAAGAAACGGTGTGCATGTTACCTTGTCTGCCCTGCCAAGTTGGTGAAACCTTTGGCAGCATGTTCTATATTCTTGGGGGTGAGCGCTTTGTCAGTCAGTGCCGGAACAGCTCTCTGCAGATGGCACAAGTGATAATTCTGCGTGCGTTGGCCAGTGATCTGTCTTCGATGTCCTCTAGGAGGGACTGGTGGTGTGAATTAGTGAAGTTACATGCTCTTGTTCTCTGGGGATAGATGGTTCAGTGGGCACAATCCCAGACAAGAATAAAATAGTGAAAGGGCCGACCCGCCTGCTGCAGTGGACAGAGTGAACTGTATTTTTAAAGGCTGCACCTTTATAAGTTCTGTCACTTATACCTATTTTACATGGCTTTTATACCAACGTGAATGGTCAGACCCAGGAATCTTGTGTGCATCTCTCTCCGCATACAATTTTGGTCTCCTGATTGAAGGAGGGATATACTTGCATTGTTGGCAGTTCAGAGAAAGTTCACTAGGTTGATTCCCGAGCTGAAGGGGTTGTCTTATGAAGAAAGGTTGAGTAGGTTGGGCCTACACTCATTGGAGTCCAGAAGAATGAGAGTTGATCTTATTGAAACATACAAGATTCTGAGGGGGCTGGGCAGGGTTGATGCAGAGAGGATGTTTCCCCTTGTGGGGGAATCTAGAACTCGGGCCATAGTCTCAGAATAAGGGGTTGCCCATTTAAAACTGAGATGAGGAGGAATTTCTTCTCTGAGGGTCATAAACCTGTGGAATTCTCTGCCCGAGAGCTGTGGAGGCTGGGACATTGAATATATTTAAGGTTGAGAAAGACAGATTTTTTAACGATAAGGGAGTCAAGGGTTATGGGGAGCGGGCAGGGAAGTGGAGCTGAGTCCATGATCAGATCAGCCATGATCTTATTGAATGGCGGAGCAGGCTCGAGGGGCCCTATGGCCGAGTCCTGCTCCTATTTCTTATGTTCTTATGCAAACCACCAGCAGCTGCAAGACTTTTTTTTGAAAAGGCACAACAGTAATTCATTTTTAGCAAATTCTGGACAGATATGTACAAATGATATGGATTGTTTAGCCCTACTCCATTCATTCATTCAGAACAATTCTCCACTACTCAGTGACTCCACCTAGGTTGTGGGGAGAAGCGTCAGGCACAAGTCCCACTTCTGGTTGCTATTAGTGTGGTGTCTTACAGTCAAATAGCAAGACGACGCTCACTGTCTATGTTCAAACGTGAGCAAGATAAGAGGTTGGCAACAGCCATGGGTCCGTGTCAGAGCATCTCTAGAAAGAAATTTGTAAATAAAAAGTCCCAAAGTTTCTACTTTGAAAAAGAATAGATTGCTTTGTTAAAAAACCTGGGCAAGGAGGTCAGTGGGCGAGGGGGTCAGTGCTCACTTTGCAAGCCTCTTGAAACCGAATAAAATCAATAAATGATTCGCGGATTTTAAAAGTTTGTGGATTGTTGGAAACGCAGTTAGCCAGGAAGTCCACAAAATCAACCAAAGTTGCCCTGCCCTCCCATTTACTGACACTCCACCCAACATCTCCCAACTAATGGCCTGGAGGAAATATGGAAAGATAGCTTTATTTTAAAAGCGAGATGGTATTGTATACAATCCTTACAGTACTAATTCTTGTATGTAATACTCAACCGGTGTTAGTGTAAAATTACAAACTTAATTTTCTTTATTGAAAATGTTAGCAATCATCTATATATGCAAACAATAGTTTTATTTCTAGCCATCAGAACTGTCTTTGTTTCCAACTATGAGCTGGTATCTGCAAAACTGTAAAGCCTAGAGTTTCTAATCCGGGTTTAAAAAGTGAAAGGAAAACCAAACGTACTTCCCAGCGAGCCAAGGACTCTCGAGAACACTTCTGGATCTGCAATAAATAATTCCATCAGATTCTGCAGCCCCACAGACCCGTGTAGGTGCTCTCAACATTGTATATTGAAGACTTTTGAAAATAAAGCCTCCCAACCATTTTGGATGAAACTAGAGACTCTGGATACAGTGACCCAAGATTAAAAGGACCCATTAAAGAGATAGCATTCCTTTTAATGGGCCGACATAGGTTGAATATCCAAGCTCACCATCAAGCCTACATAACATTGCTTAAAACACATTACACCCTTTACAAACAAAGGTCATTGCAGTTTATTAAAACTTCACCCCAAAGTAATTATACGAGACTGACAAAACAATAGCTTGCTCCTTGTACTCGCATCAAAAATAATTTTGGCTATATAAAAAAAACTGGTAAATGTAAAATGTTACAAAGGTTTGATTTCAAAACACATTTTAAATTAAACCTACGTTGGCAACTAAAGGGGATACAGATCTCTTTAAAAAGTCAACTAAGACATTCTCAAACCTTTTTATTTATTTCAAAAACATTTAAACCCTACTCTGTCACCTGCTGGAAATGCAAACATTTTAAATGCAACATTTAAAATATTTTCATAACGACAAGAAAACGTGTCTGCATCTTTCAAAGTTTTCTCTCTCAAAATTACTAGTTTCAAACCATAAATGTATAAACATCTCGTTTCTAAACCTGCTCCTCCATATCACAGGAACAACCTGGATATTAAGTGAAAATACCTTGCATCAATACAGCACAACCTTCCGTAAATGTAACACCGACAGGTTAGGAACAGAAATCAGTGTGTTGGTGATGAAAATACACAGCAGAAGCGTTCAATTTATAAAAAATAACCAGTCATTTATCTCAGTCAGTGAAATGAAGAGGGACGATGTAGGCAGATTTCTATTAACTGTACATCTTCAGGGATTTGACAAACCAAAGGGGGAGGTGGGGGCGGGGGAAAAAAGGAACTTCACATTATCTCTACAATAAAAAATACAAGCTTCACAAGTGCCTTTGAGGACAGATGAAAGTTACAGTTTTGAAGAATGGAAGAAATGTTTCCAAAAGACAGATTCCTATGGATATGAATTGCAATCTATTTAACAAGTCCTATCTTTTTAGCCTCCGTTTCATATATTAATAACCTCCACATCTTCACTATGAAGACTTCTGCTTCTTCATCCAGTACCTGAAGGAAGAAATAATATTTTGTTTAATATAATGTAAAGTAGTTTTACAGTTCTTTGTTTCGTCACTCCAATGCTGTGGTTTCCTCTGCAGGCGCTGGCTCATCCTGGGCTACATTACCATGACCACTGTCCACACTACGGCACTCTGTTCCAGTGGCCTCTCATCATGGGAGATTCTGAACAATGAAAGGCAGCAAGCATTGATCATTGTGAAGCTCGCGCGCCCAGACCCGCCCCCTCCCCCGCACAGATGCGCCCCCCCTGCGCGCACACATCCCTGCCCGCAAACACGCGCCCCCCCACCCCCCCCCCCCCCCACACACAGCAGGATGTGACCCCCCCCCAGGATGTTGGTGGTGGGGCATTCGGCAATGGTACTGCCATTAAATGTCAAGGTGCGGTGGCTAGACTCCGCTGGTTGGAGATAGTCATTGCCTGGCACTTGTGGCGCAAATGTTACTTGCCATTTATCAACCCAGGTCTTGCTGCATGTGGGCATGGACTGCTTCATTATCTGAGGAGTTGCGAATGGCACTGAACACTCTGCAATCATCAGCGAACATCCCCACTTCTGACCTTATGATGGAGGGAAGGTCATTCATGAAGCAGCTGGAGATGGCTGGGCCTAGGACACTGCCCTGAGGAACTTTTGCAGCTATGTCCTGGGGCTGTGATGATTGACCTCCAACCACCACAACCATCTTCCTTTGTGCTCAGTATGACTCCAGCCAGTGGAGAGTTTCCCCCCTGATTCCCATTGACCAGGTTTACTAGGGCTCCTTGTTGCCACAGTTGATCAAATGCTGCCTTGATGTCAAGGGCAGTCACTCTCACTGACCTCTGGAATTCGGCTCTTGTGTCCATGTTTGGATCAAGGCTGTAATGAGGTCTGGAGCCGAGTGGTCCTGACGGAACCCAAACTGAGCATCGGTGAGCAGGAAATTGGCTGCTTGATAGCACTGTCGACGACACCTTTCATCACTTTGCTGATGATTGAGAGTAGGGTGATGGGGCAATAATTGGCCGGATTGGATTTGATCTCCTTTTTGTGGACAGGATATACCTGGGTAGTTTTCCACATTGTCAGATAGATGCCAGTGTTGTAGCTGTACTGGAAGAGCTTGGCTAGAGGCGCACAAGTCTTTAGCACAACAGCTGGGATGTTGTCAGGGCCCATAGCCTTTGCTGTATCCAGTGCGCTCAGCCATTTCTTGATATCATGTGGAGTGAATCGAATTGATTGAAGACTGGCTTCTGTGATGCTGGGGACCTTAGGAGGAGACTGATAATGGATCATCCACTCGGTACTTCTAGCTGAAGATGGTTGCAAATGCTGCAGCCTTGTCTTTTGCACTCATATGCTGGGCTCCGCCATCATTGGGAGGGAGATATTCATGCAGCCTCCTCCTCTCGTTAGTTGTTTAATGGTCCACCACCATTCACAACTCGATGTGGCCGGACTACAGAGCTTTAATTTGATCCATTGGCTGTGGGATCGCTTAGCCTTGTCTATAGCATGCTGCTTCCGCTGTTCAGCATGCATGTAAGTCCTGTGTTGTAGCTTCCCCAGGTTGGCACCTCATTTTTTGATACTGGTGCTGCTCCTGGCATGCTCTTCTACACTCCTCATTGTACCAGGGTTGATCCCCTGACTTGATGGTAATGGTAGAGTGAGGGATATATCGGGTCATGACCAACTGAACAAATACTTTGGTTCTGTCTTCACGAAGGAAGACACAAATAACCTTCCGGAAATACTAGGGGACCGAGGGTCTAGCGAGAAGGAGGAACTGAAGGAAATCCTTATTAGTCAAGAAATTGTATTAGGGAAATTGATGGGATTGAAGGACGATAAATCCCCGGGGCCTGATTGTCCGCATCCCAGAGTACTTAAGGAAGTGGCCCTAGAAATAGTGGATGCATTGGTGATCATTTTCCAACAGTCTATCAACTCGGGATCAGTTCCTATGGACTGGAGGGCAGTTAATGTAAAACCACTTTTTAAAAAAAGGAGGGAGAGAAAGCGGGTAATTATAGACCGGTTAGCCTGACATCAGTTTGGGGAAAATGTTGGAATCAATTATTAAAGATGAAATAGCAGCGCATTTGGAAAAGTGACAGGATCAGTCCAAGTCAGCATGGAATTATGAAATGAAAATCATGCTTGACAAATCTTCTAGAATTTTTTGAGGATGTAACTAGCAGAGTGGACAAGGGAGAACCAGTGGATGTGGAGTATTTGGACTTTCAAAAGGCTTTTGACAAGATTCCACACAAGACATTGGTGTGCAAAATTAAAGCACATGGTATTGGGGGTAACGTACTGACGTGGATAGGGAACTGGTTGGCAGACAGGAAGCAGAGAGTCGGGATAAATGGGTCCTTTTCAGAATGGCAGGCAGTGACTAGTGGGGTGCCGCAGGGCTCAGTGCTGGGACCCCAGCTCTTTACAATATACATCAATAATTTAGATAAAGGAATTGAGTGTAATATCTGCAAGTTTGCAGATGACACTAAATTGGGTGGTGGTGTGAACTGTGAGGAGGATGCTAAGAGGCTGCAGGGTGACTTGGACAGGTTAGGTGAGTGGGCAAGGGCATGGCAGATGCAGTATAATGTGGATAAATGTGAGGTTATCCACTTTGGTGGCAAAAACATGAAGGCAGAATATTATCTGAATGGCAGCAGATTAGGAAAAGGGGATGTGCAACAAGACCTGGGTGCCATGGTACATCAGTCATTGAAGGTTGGCATGCAGGTACAGTAGGCGGTGAAGGCGGCAAATGGCATGTTGGCCTTCATAGCTAGGGGATTTGAGTATAGGAGCAGAGAGGTCTTGCTGCAGCTGTACAGGGCCTTGGTGAGGCCTCAACTGGAATATTGTGTTCAGTTTTGGTCTCCTAATCTGAGGAAGGACGTTCTTGCTATTGAGGGAGTGCAGCGAAGGTTCACCAGACTGATTCCCGGGATGGCAGGACTGACATATGAGGAGAGACTGGAGTGACTGGGCCTGTATTCACTGGAGTTTAGAAGAATGAGAGGGGATCTCATATAAACATATAAAATTCTGACAGGACGGGACAGGTTAGATTCAGGAAGAATGTTCCCGATGTTGGGGAAGTCCAGAACCAGGGGTCACAGTCTAAGGATAAGGGGTAAGCCATTTAGGACTGAGATGAGGAGAAACGTCTTCACTCAGAGTTGTTAACCTGTGGAATTCTCTTCTGCAGAGAGTTGTTGATGCCAGTTCGTTAGATATATTCAAGAGGGAGTTGGATATGGCCCTTATGGCTAAAGGGATCAAGGGGTATGGAGAGAAAGCAGGAAAGGGGTACTGAGGTGAATGATCAGCCATGATCTTATTGAATGGTGGTGCAGGCTCAAAGAGCTGAATGGCCTACTCCTGCACCTATTTTCTATGTTTCTATGTTAGATTGCGGTGGAATACAATTCGGCTGTTACTGATGGCCCACAGAATCTCATGGATGCCCTGTTTAGAGCTGCTAGATCTGTTCTAAATCTATCCCATTTAGCACGGTAGCAGTGACACATAACACGATGGAGGGCGTCCTCAGTGTGAAGACAGGACTTTGCCTCCACAAGGACTGTGCGGTGGTCACTGCTACCAATGCGGTCATGGACAAATTCATCTGCAACAGATAGATTGGTGAGGACGAGGTCAAGTAGGTTTTCCCTCATGTTGGTTCTCTCACCACCTGCTGTAAGCCCAGTCTGGCAGCTATGTTCTTCAGGACTCGGCCAGCTCAGTCAGTAATGGTGCTACCGAGCCACCCTTGGTGATGGACATTGAAGTCCCCCACCCAAAGTACATTCTGTGCCCTTGCTACCCTCAGTGCTTCTTCAAAGTTGTGTTCAACATGGAGGAGTACTGAGTCATCAGCTGAGGGAGGGCGGGAGGTGGTAATCAGCAGGAGGTTTCCTTGCCCATGCTTGAACTGAAGCCATGAGACTGCATGGGGTCCGGAGTCAATGTTGAGGACTCTCAGGGCCACTCACTCCCGACTGTATACCACTGTGCTGCCACCCCTAGTGGGTCTGTCCTGCCAGTGGGATGATGATGGAGGAGTCTGGGACATTGGATGAAAGGTATGATTCTGTGAGTATGACTATGTCAGGCTGTTGCTTGACTAGTCTGTGGGACAAGTTCTCCCAATTTTGCTTTCTCAGATGCTGGTGAGAAAGACTTTGCAGGGTGTGCCGTTGCCGTGTCCGTAGCCGGTGGTCCATCCAGTTTTATTCTAGCTATTGTTTTTCGTAGCGGTTGTGTACAACTGAGTGTCTCGCTGGGCCACTTCACAGGGCAGTTAAGAATCAACCACATTGCTGTGGGTCTGGATTCGCATATAGGCCAGACCGGGTAAGGACTGCAGATTTCCTTAATGATATTAGTGGGTTTTTACGACAATCCAATAGTTTCATGGTCACCATTACAAATACTGCATAAGAACATAAGAAATAGGAGCAGGAGTTGGCCACCTGGCCTCTCGAGCCTGTTCCGCCAATCAATAAGATCATAGCTGATCTGATCATGGACTCAGATCTACTTCCCTGCCCGCTCCCCATAACCCTTTACTCCCTTATCGCTCAAAAATCTGTCTAGCTCCACCTTAAATATATTCAATGACCCAGCCTCCACAGCTCTCTAGGGCAGAGAATTCCATAGATTTACAACCCTTCTCATCTCAGTTTTAAATGGGTGGCCCCTTATTCTAAGACTATGTCCCCTAGTTCTAGTTTCCCCTATGAGTGGAAATATCCTCTCTGCATCCACCTTGGCGAGCTCCCTCATTATCGTACATGTTTCGATAAGATCACCTCTCATTCTTCTGAACTACAATGTGTATCGGCCCAACCTATTCAACCTATCTTCATAAATCAACCACCTCATCTCTGGAATCAACCCAGTGAACCTTCTCTGAACTGCCTCCAATGCAAGTATATCCTTCCTTAAATATGGAGACCAAAACTGTACGCAGTACTCCAGGTGTGGCCTCACCAATATCCTGTACAGTTGTAGCAGGACTTCTCTGCTTTTATACTCTATCCCCCTTGTAATAAAGGCCAACATTCCATTTACCTTCCTGTATAGGGACTTGCTGTACCTGCATACTAACTTTTTGTGTTTCATGTACAAGAACCCCCAGGTCTCTCTGTACTGCAGCACTTTGCAATTTTTATCAATTTAAATTATAATTTGCTTTTCTATTTTTTCTGCCAAAGTGGATAACCTCACATTTTCCCGCATTATACTCCATCTGCCAAATTTTTGCCCACTCATTTAGCCTGTCTATATCCCTTTGCAGATTTTTTGTGTCCTCACAATTTGCTTTCCCACCCATCTTTGTATCATCAGCAAACTTGGCTACGTTACACTCGGTCCCTTCATCCAAGTCATTAATATAGATTGTAAATAGTTGAATCCCCAGCACCGATCCCTGCGGCACCCCACTAGTTATTGTTTGCCAACCGGAAAATGACCCATTTATCCCAACTCTCTGTTTTCTGTTAGTTAGCCAATCCTCTATCCATGCTAATATATTACTCCTAGCCCCATGAACTTTTGCGCAGTAAGCTTTTATGTGGCACCTTATTGAATGCCTTCTCGAAACCAAAGACACCACATCCACTGGTTCGCCCTTATCCACCCTACTCGTTACATCCTCAAAGAACTCCAGCAAATTTGTTAAACTTAATTTCCCTTTCATAAAACCATGCTAATTCTGCTTGACTGCATTATGCTTTTCCAAATGTCTTGCTACTGCTTCCTTAATAATGGACTCCAGCATTTTCCCGACAACAGATGTTAGGCTAACTGGGCTATAATTTCCTGCTTTCTGTCTGCCTCCTTTTTTAAACAGTTTTTCAATCCGCTGGGACCTCTCCAGAATCCAGGGAATTTTGGTAGATTACAACCAATGCATCCACTATTTCTACAGCCACTTCTTTTAAGACCCTAGAAGGTAAGGCATCAGGTCCAGGGGACTTGTCTGTCTTTAGTCCCATTATTTTACCAAGTACTACTTCATTAGTGATAGTGATTGTATTAAGTTCCTCCCTCCCTATAGCCCCTTGATTATCCAATATTGGGATGTTTTTAGCGTCTTCTATCGTGAAGACCGATACAAAATATTTGTTCAACGTCTCTACCATTTCCCTGTTCTCCATTATTAATTCCCCAGTCTCATCCTCTAAGGGACCAACACTTACTTTAGCCACTCTTTTCCTTTTTATGTACCTGTAGAAACACTTATTATAATGGCAGTTGGTCATATCCCACCATTCACACCCTATCTTGATGAATGTTTTTCTAACTCCTGGCATTACCATTTGAATTTGGGCCATCATCCCTTTTGTCCCTCTAATCTCTCCCCTTCTTCCAACCTCTCTCAGACCTTCCCTTTTGTTCTTTCTTCCCCTCTTCCTTTCAGTGCTTTCCGAACACTCCAGTTCTGATGAAGGGTCATCGACCCGAAACGTTAACTCTGCTTCCAGTATTTTTAGCCCCAACATCCGTCCATGCCTGTAGATTACTAGTCCAGTGACGTTACCACTATGCTACCGTACCCATGTCTCTATTAATGAATGATTAACTCTGTGGCATATGCTTGTGTGTACATACACGTACCACACTGGCCCTACTCATGCTGCTCTTTTACCAGACTGAAAAACTAACCGAGTAACTATCCTGCTCCATTGAGACAAAAAGTGTTACCAATAACCAGCTCAGCTGAACTTAATGAGAAAGCAACTTTTTGCAACACGAGAGAAAATCTGACACCAAGGGCGACCAAAAGCTTGGTCAGAGGGGTGTTTTCAGGAAACTTTTATAAGGAGGAGGGGGAGATGGCGAGGTGGAGGGATTTATAGAGCTAATTCCAAGCACAATACCGAGGCGGCTGAAGGCATGGCCAACAGTGCAGCAAAGGGAGGCCAGTCAGGAGAAGGAAAAGCTCCGGGTGGCAGAAGGGGTGGAGGTTTGAAGGACGTTAGAGATAAGAAAGGGAGAAGATGCAATGTTTTTCATTTTGAGGCGCTGGTGGATCAGAAGTCAGCGGGGGTCATCCAGGACATGGATGAGGGTGATCGAGATGGGGCGCAGGATAGGATACAGGGAGCAGATTTTTGGATATGCTAAAGTTTATGGAGGGTGGGGGAGCATTGAAATAGTTTGGTCTAATGGTGATAAAAACATAGGTAAGGATTTCAGCAGCAGATAGACTGAGGTGGGGCAAGGCAGGCAATATTACATGGTACAAGCAGACAATCATTGTGATGGAGAGGATATGGGGTTGGAAGGCGAAGTTGCAAATAGCCTGTTTCAGCCTGAGATAGTGTCTGGGGAGAGGGATGGAAGCTGTGGCAAGGATACAAAGTTTGTGACAATGGCTTTGGTCCATCCAATACTTGGGTGAAATTGCGGCTCACCCTAGACTGATTGCAGAGGTGGTGGAAACATACATATGGAAGGATTGGCCCCACGTCTGCAGATGATGTCACCAAATGGCAGCATGTAGAGGAGGAAGATTGGCGGCCAAGGAACATCCTTGGTGGACTCCAGAGACAATGGGGCAGATGAGAAGCCATTGATGGAGATGCTCCAGCTACAATTAGGAAGGCAAGAGTGGAACTAAGTGAGGGCAGATCACTGAACTGGACACAGTTCCGGTAAGGTCATTGACCTAAAATGTTAACTCTGTTTCTCTCTCCACAGATGCTGTCTGACCTGCTGAGTATTCTAGCATTTTCCGTTTATAGTTCAGATTTCCAGCATCCGCAGTATTTTGCCTGTGACAGAGGAGAGTCGGTGGTCGACCATGTCAACGGCTGCAAACAGGTCGAGGTGCGATCGTGCATTATGGTCACCCTCATGTTAATTGGTCAGGTACTGTGGCAGGGCAGGAAACCTGATTGGAGATATTCAGTTTTGAACACGAAGAGGACAGTAACTTGAGAGAAAATAATTTTGAATGTCAGCTAGCATGTGACGTGGAAGGGAAGTTGGCTAGCCAGCAGGTTAAGTGGAAGTAAAGGGACTAAGAGGGGATAAAGTATGCTTAGAGAAGACACAAGGGGACATGCAAGAGAAACTGGTTAAGAGCTATGGATGTAGGGAGGCTTCCCCGTCTTCAGAAGGCACAAAAACTATGGGGGCAATGATAAATGTTTGGCTCAGTGCTGCATTATAAACCAAAATTTTGTTCCTAAAGGTGATGCTCTGTCTTAAAAGGGACAGTCTCTATTTTAGCTGATTCTCACGTTGCCCAGACCAAGTAGCTTGAGTCGAAGAGCTCAGTAAAGAAAGCTTGCTCTAGGTCATGCTGCTTTTTCAGTTCTTACCATTTCGGAGATTTGGCCCCTAAGGTAACATGTTCACAAATAAGCTGATTTTAGAGGGCGCGGTGTAAATTATTGGAATATAGAATCTCAGAGATAGCAAAACAACTTACCATGGCTACATCATCTAAAATGCTCTGTGGTGAACTGTGTGCCATGACCTGTGGAAGAAAATCAGTTCAGTCACAAAAGATGGTTTATAATTACATTAACATTTTAACAGCAGATTTGTAGAGCAGAAAGTCACTGCTTAGCCAATGTTCCAAAAACTTCAACTGCCAGCAGCTTTCAGTGCAGCCTTGATGCTGTATGCATGAAATTAGCAAAAAATGATTGAACGACGGGAGGGCGAGAGTGAATGGAGCAGGTAGCCTTAGTTTATGGTTTGCTCATCCTTTAATTTACAGTTTTATTAACTGAAATAAAGTTGAGCTTGTCTAATAGTACTGATGAACTTTCAACTTAACTGGTAATAACTTTTTCAAATATGTCAAAATATCACAAAATGTGTTCTGAGGGCATTTACTTCAGGAGAGTGAAGGGGGACATGGTTGCGTATTTAAAATAAATTTCTTCCGTTAAAAATGGCTGCAGTTAATCAAAACCTGATAATGTTGAACTCACGCCGTTAGAATAACCTGCTTGTAAATGATGCGTGCTGTTTCATACCCGTAACGATATCCAGAGTGCGCAAGTTCAAATTTCATCCTAAACTGAAATTTAAACTGGGTGAATTTTGGTTGCCAGGTTTTACCGCTTCTTCAGGGCACTTACGTAGAGTGTTCCCCACAGGGAGAAAATGCCAGTCGGAAGTATCCCGTCCACCGATCAGTTATTAGACCAACAGCAACTATGTAGGGTATAGTGCCCGCCTGCAGAGTGGGCTGTAGCACCGCTGCACACACAACAGCAGGGGCAAGGTTTACACTAATGTATTTTCTAAACCTTAGAATCACTAACCTTTGAACAAACAAAGTCAACTAGAGTTGCTTCTTCTTCACCAATGTATTCTATGATTTTTTTATTGATCCATGGTCTAATGCGGCGGTCCATCAAGTTCTGTTACAAGCAAAAAAGGTCAGAAGATACAATTAAAATAATGTTATTCAACTGTAACCCAGAAACATGACAAATCCAGTTTAATATTAATCACCACACCCTTCAATGAAAATCAATTTACACAAGATAGAATAGGAGATTTGTATCCACAAATCCCTACGTGGCGAGTTCTCCATTCTGGCAGGGCTTTGAGCAGTAGCAGTGCAGAGGGGAAAACACACACAACTCAACATCTTGGATTAAATACTTGAATTTACATAGCGTCTTTTACAACCTCAGGATGTCTCAAAGCGTTTTACAGCCAACAAAGTACTTTTGGAGTGTAGTCACTGTTGTAATGTAGGAAAACTGGAAGCATTAAACAGCTCAGCTCTCCTGCCCTGCCGCTCAGTAAATCATTACATTTGAGAAACGCCGTGCTTCAAGCTTCTAATTTAATAAACAATCAGGATTTAATTCCTTGCTGCAGTTATTTTTATTGAATGCTATGAACAAAGGAAAAGATTTGCAAAGGAGCTGTTTTTCCACAGGTGACAGTAGTCACCCCATCTTGATGGCCCCAAGTTTCCACATGATTTGCTCCTGATTTTTAGGAGCAACTGGTGGAGAACGAAGTATCTTAGAAATCGGAATTCTCCACATTTAAGTTTTCTGCAGTTCTAGTCAGGTAGAACAGTTTCACTTTTGAACAGAATTTTTTTTTCCCAAAAGGGAGCGTGTCCGGCCACTGACGCCTGATTTGAAAGTTTCCACAGTGAAAACGTACTCCAAACTAACTTAGAATGGAGCAAGTGAAGATTTTTGTAGGCTTGAAAAAACCTCATCGACACATTAAAAAATCAGGCGCAGGTTACAAATTAGGCGTCCGGAACGAGGTGGGGGGGGGGGGGGGGGGAGAGAGGGAAGTCATTACATTCTACAATAAATCCTTAGTTATACTTATACAAATAAATCCAACCTGAATAAAAATTTACAAGCAAAGAAAAGATTAAATAAACCATGTTCCTACCTGTGTGAAAGTGGTTCAGGCAGGCCTTTCAGGCAGCGGTTTCCCGACGGCAGGCAGGGAGAAGGCTGCAGGAAGCCTCAGAACTTCAGGCAGCCGTTCCCGATGGCGGGGGGGGGGGGGGGGGGGGGCAGTGAGAAGGCTGCAGGAAGCCTCAGAAGTTGAGGCAGCCGTTCCCGACGGCAGGGGGTGGGGGGAGGCAGTGAGAAGGCTGCAGGAAGCCTCAGAAGTTGAGGCAGCCATTCCCGTCGGGCCCGACTGACAGCAGAGGGAGAAAGCTGCAAGAAGCCTCAGTGCTGATCATGGAAGAGCAATGTGGTTTTATTAAAAAATGTTAAAAATTGAACAGCTACAAAGAATTTGAATAGTCTCAAACAAGTGCATGTGTCTCGTTTATCACAGTCTATCTTTAATTACAGAATGCACTCCCTCACACACAGAAATATCAAGAAAATTAAAATACAAGCCTTTGCAAGGGTTCAATAAACAAATGTTCACTTTTGCTGCAGCACTTTTTAAAATGGCCGAGTGCCAATGTTTCCTTCACACTGCGCATGCGCGAACGCTCCAACGCACACGCGCAGGGTTGCCGGCATGAAAAAAAACTCATTTAAATGGTACCCGCCCCCTCCTACTTACAAAATTGCCGCGAGTGGTAGGCTCCGCCCTCTGGGCACCGCGCCAAGCAGACATCGAGCTGCAAAGCGCTCGAGAATAGCGCGTTTTCGGCGCGAAAAACGGGCGCCCAGCTCGGAGGGGCGCCTGTTTTGCCGCGTGTGGAAACTTGGGGCCGATGTGTTTAATTCCAGTCAACTGATTCAGTGAAGGAGCTGTACTTTTCAGTTAATTTCTTCGTTCATTCACGTGTAAAAAAAAAACCTTGTTGACCAGGCATTTTAGACATTTGAAAGAGAGACACACACACGTCTGGTGACTGTGTTAACATTTACTCCAAAGTAGCATACCGTTGCTGAGCAAGAGGAAAATCTGCACATTTTATCATTGGATGTTGGAGCTGTGGGAGGCGCTGGCTAGGCCACCATTCCTGACCAGGCCTACTTGCCCAGAAGGTGGTGGGCGACCCGACTGCTTTCTTTAACCGTTGTAGTCTAATTCTTTGCAGCGATTTGATACAACGGAGTGCCTTGCTAGGCCACCAGAGGGCAGTGAAAAAACCACGTCTGTTAGAAAACCGATCTTACTGTGGAGTGAATATTATGCTAGACACTGGGAGAAGCCTGAAATTCACCCTTTAAGAGCAAAAACTTCAGTTTTTTTCTATAAACTGAAAAGCTGTTGTCACAGTATCTTTTGCCAGTTAGAAAGCTTTCTAATGAAAAAAAAAATTACAGAATTCAACAATCAAAATGCAAGCTTGGCTCTCCCAGATTCCTGTATCACTCCTCCCCCTCTGAAGGCAATGGCTCGAACTAGGGGGCAGTTCAACAGCTGGCAGCAAGGAGCTATCACAGCCACACACAATCTTACCCTCAGACATACACATACTGGGAGAGTGGGGGTCACTTGCCTCCGATGGGGGATCAGAAATCCTGGGCTTCTCAGCCCCCAACCCCAATTGCAGCACCCAAGCACAGAGCAGAAAACATGGCAAACCTCAGTATCACACCACACAATAAATCAGCTTTTTGCTCTCTAATTTAACCTCCTTCACCAACGTGCCAACTCCCTACCTGGGGCCATTACACAGGCAATAGATGCCCCCTGGTTCCTCAGCCAATGATGAAAGTCCTCATACTAACAGGACCATCCTGTTGCCCAAGTGTCTGGGCAGAGAGGAAGAACATTTCCGGTGACAAAAGGCTGCGTATTTTCATTCCGAAGGGAACCTTGATAAGATTGAACTGCCCACCCAAGGTTATCACAACCTACCCTCACCAGCAGGCTCCATACACAATCTGCAAGTCTTGAGGTTCTTCCTTCCCTAACTAAGAGCTACTTTACAATACCCATCTGCTGCCCTGGCTGAGGCCATGCACTCAGCAGCAGTCAAAACCCACGAGGACCTTGGTCATTTACATTACACAGCACAGGGCCAGGCCATTCATTTCAACTGCTCCGTCCTTGTGTTAATGCTCCACACCAGCCTCCACCCATCACCATAACCTTCTACTCCTTTCTCCCTTGTGTGTATCTCACTCCCACTTAAATGCATCAATACTATTCACCTCACCCTGTGGCAGCAAGTTCTACATTCTCACCCCTCTCTGGGTAAATATATCTGTCATGTATCTTACTTTATTATATATAACTGTATCCCAACATGCTATACATGACTGTAATAAGATATGACCTGTAACCACCAGCATACCTTACCACCAGGGGTGCACTTGCAAGAGACAGGTATATAAGGACAGGTCTCAGGCAAGTGCAGCATTCCAGAGCTGTGAAATAAAGGTGCAGGTCCAGAGTGACCTTGACTTCACTACATGCCTCGTGTGAATCTGTACTGAGGGAACAGGACTTTACAGTGGCGACGAGTTACGGGATTACAGAATCCACAGAATGGCGAACGGATCAGATGAAATGTACAATGCGGGAGACAGTTGGGAGGACTTTATAGAAAGGCTCCAGCAAAGCTTTGTAACCAAAGACTGGTTAGGTGACGATAAGGCAGACAAGAGAAGAGTCCATCTCTTGACCAGCTGTGGCTCGAAAACATACGCTTTAATGAAGGATCTGTTGGCACCCGAGAAACCAGCAAGTCGTTTGAAGAATTGAGCACGCTGGTAAGAGACCACCTGAAGCCAGCGAGCAGCCTACACATGGCCAGACACAGGTTCTACAACTACAGACGCTGTGTGGGCCAGAGCATACCCGACTTCGTGCCGGAACTTCGGAGGTTGGCTAGTTTATGTGAGTTCTCCGATGAACTGAGGAGAGAAATGCCGAGAGAATTTTTCATGTACAATCGATGCCCATTCGGCATCAGGTCGGCAGCTGCCATATTCCAGCGCAACATGGAGAGTCTGCTCAAGTCCATCCCGGGGACGGTTGTATTTCAAGACGACATACTTATCACGGGCAGGGACACCGACTCCCATCTCCGTAATTTGGAGGAAGTACTAAAGCGGTTGGATCGGGTAGGCCTACAAGTCAAAAAATCCAAGAGTTTGTTTCTCGCACCCGTGGTTGAATTTTTGGGCAGAAGGATTGCCGCTGATGGAATCCGCCCAACAGAGTCCAAAACAGAAGCAATTCGCCTGGCACCCAGGCCCCGGAATGTCTCAGAACTGCACACCTTTCTCGGGCTACTCAATTACTTTGGAAACTTTATGCAGAACTTAAGCACGCTGCTGGAGCCTCTCCACGTGTTACTCAGGAAGGGGTGCGATTGGTTTTGGGGGGACGCCCAGGAATGCGCCTTCAATAAGGCCCGCAACCTTCTGTGTTTCAACAGTGTTTTGACTTTCTTTGACCCAGGTAAAAAGCTAGTTCTCACATGCGATGCGTCAGCGTATGGGGTCGGGTGTGTTTTGCAACATGTCAATAGTGCGGGCAAATTACAACCCATAGCTTAGGCCTCCAGTCACTTTCGCAGGCGGAGCATGGGTACGGAATGGTAGAGAAGGAGGCGCTCGCGTGCGTGTATGGTGTCAAAAAGATGCACCAATACCTTTTCGGGGCCAAGTTCGCGTTAGAAACCGATCACAAGCCCCTCACGTCCCTCCTATCCGAGAGCAAGGCAATAAACGGCAACGCCTCGGCGTGAATTCAACGGTGGGCACTCATGCTGGCGTCCTACGACTACGCAATAAGGCACAGACAACTGTGCCGACGCGCTCAGCAGGCTACCCCTGGCGACCACGGAAGGGTCTGACGAACAGGACTGTGAGATAGTCATGGCAATCAATGCCTTTGAGTCCACAGGTTCGCCCATGACGGCTCGTCAAATCAGAGCCTGGATGGCCAGCAACCCCACGTTATCCTTAGTAAAAAGATGTGTCCTAACCGGTGACTGGGCAGAGGCTCGCAATGCCTGCCCCGAGGAATTAAAACCCTTTCACAGGCGCATGCATGAGCTATCACTACAAGCAGACTGCCTGATGTGGGGCAGCCGAGTAGTCATGCCTCTGTGAGGCAGAGAGGCATTTGTCCGGGAGCTCCACCGCGAGCACCCAGGGATCATTCTCATGAAGGCCATAGCCAGATCCCACATCTGGTGGCCTGGTATTGACGCGGACTTGGAGCTCTGCGTCCGAAGGTGCACCATTTGTGCCCAACTCAGCAATGCCCCCAGGGAGGCTCCACTGAGCCCCTGGCCCTGGCCTACCAAACCGTGGTCGCGGGTGCACGTAGACTATGCGGGCCCATTCATGGGCAAAATGTTCCTTGTAGTTGTAGATGCATTTTCAAAGTGGATCGAATGCACCATTTTAAACTCGAGCACAACCTCCACCACTGTGGAGAGCCTCGCAACCATGTTTGCAACGCACGGAATCCCTGACATATTGGTCAGTGACAATGGTCCGTGCTTCACCAGCGCAGAATTCCAAGACTTTATAATTGACCACGGCATAAATCACGTCAAGACGGCACCGTTCAAGCCGGCTTCCAACAGCCAGGCGGAGAGAGCAGTGCAAATCAGTCAACAAGGCATGCTTAAAATCCAGGGTCGCCTGTCGCGACTGCTGCTGGCATACAGATCTCGTCCGCACTCACTGACTGGGATTCCCCCCGCGCAACTGTTGATGAAAACAACTTTAAAAACAAGGCTCTCATTAATCCTCCCAGACATGCACGAAATCGTTGAGGCAAAGCGCCGTAAGCTGACTGAGTACCATGACAGAAATTTGAGGGGGAGATGGAATGAGATAGGGGACAAAGTATTTGTACTAAACTATGGCAGGGGTCCCAAATGGTTTGCAGGGACAGTAACGGGCAAGGAAGGAATCAGGCTAGTGGTAGTACAAATGGACAATGGCAAAACCTGCCGGAGGCATGTAGACCAAGTCAAAAGCAGATTTACCAACACTGCGGAACCAGAGGCAGACTACAATGTGGAACTCGCACCACACCTGGTGGACAGACAGAGGGAACAACCTGAGGAAAGGGCAATCCCAACAGACAGCCCAGGCGAGTCAACAACAATCACACCAATTGAAACAGACAGCCCAGGCGAGATACCAGCAACCACACCCAAAGAAAAACAGACACCAAGGCAAACAACTGAACTACAACTCAGACGCTCGACGCGAGAACGTAGACCACCTGAGAGACTGAACCGATAAAGACAATAAGATCTTGGGGGAGGGCGATGTCATGTATCTTATATTATTATATATAACTGTATCCTAACATGCTATTCATGACTGTAATAAGATATGACCTGTAACCACCAGCATACCTTACCACCAAGGGTGCACTTGCAAGAGACAGGTATATAAGGACAGGTCTCAGGCAAGTGCAGCATTCCAGAGCTGTGAAATAAAGGTGCAGGTCCAGAGTGACCTTGACTTCACTACATGCCTCGTGTGAATCTGTACTGAGGGGACAGGACTTTACAATATCCACAGCATAACTAAAACTGTCTATTTCCACCTCCGTAACATCACCTCAGCTCATCCACTGTTGAAACCCTCATCCAAGCCTTTGTTACTTCTAGACTTGACTACTCCAACTCACTCCTGGCTGGCCTCCCACATTCTACCCTATGTATACTTGAGGTCATCCAAAACTCGGCAGCCCGTGTCCTAACTCGCCCCGAGTCCCGCTCACCCATCACGGACCAAGTCAACATGGATTTATTAAGATTCATGCTCGACGAATCTTCTGGAATTTTTTGAGGATGTAACTAGCAGAATGGACAAGGGAGAACCAGTGGATGTGGTGTATTTGGACTTTCAAAAGGCTTTTGACAAGGTCCCGCACAGGAGAATGGTGCGCAAAATCAAAGCACATGGTATTGGGGGTAATGTACTGAAGTGGATAGAGAACTGGTTGGCAGATAGGAAGCAGAGAGTTCGGATAAACGGGTTCTTTTCAGAATGGCAGGCAGTGACTAGTGGGGTGTCGCAGGGCTCAGTGCTGGGACACCCCACTAGTCACTGCCTTTACAATGTACATTAACGAGTTAGATGAAGGAATTGAGTGTAATATCTCCAAGTTTGTGGATGACACTAAACTGGGTGGCGGTGTGAGCTGTGAGGAGGACACAAAGAGGATGCAGGGTGACTTGGACAGGTTAGGTGAGTGGGCAAATGCATGGCAGATGCAGTAAAATGTGGATAAATGTGAGGTTATCCATTTTGGGGGCAAAAACACAAAGGCAGAATATTATCTGAATAGAAACATAGAAAAATAGATGCAGGAGTAGGCCATTCGGCCCTTCGAGCCTGCACCGCCATTCAATAAGATCATGGCTGATCATTCGTTCTGTACCCCTTTCTTGCTTTTTCTCCATACCCCTTGATCCCCTTCACCGTAAGAGCCATATCTAACTCTCTCTTGAATATATCTAGTGAACTGGCATCAACAACTCTCTGCGGCAGGGAATTCCACAGGTTAACAACTCTGAGTGAAGAAGTTTCTTCTCATCTCAGTCCTAAACGGCCTACCCCTTATCCTAAGACTATGTCCCCTGGTTCTGGACTTCCCCAACATCGGGAACATTCTTCCCGCATCTAACCTGTCCAGTCCCGTCAGAATCATATATGTTTCTATGAGATCCCCTCTTATCCTTCTAAACTCCAGTGAATAAAGGCCCAGTTGATCCAGTCTCTCCTCATATGACAGCCCAGCCATCCCTGGAATCAGTCTGGTGAACCTTCGCTGCATTGGCTCCTGGTTAAGCAACACCTCGATTTCAAAATTCTCATTCTGGTTTACAAATCCCTCTATGGCCTCGCCCCTCCCGATCTCTGTAATCTCTTTCAGCCTCACAACTCCCCGAGATATCTGCGCTCCTCTAATTCTGCCCTCTTGAACATCCCCGATTATAATCACTCAACCATTGGTGGCCGTGCCTTCTGTTGCCTGGGCCCCAAGCTCTGGAACTCCCTCCTCTTTCTTTCTTTGAGACACTCCTTAAAACCTACCTCTTTGACCAAGCTTTTGGTCATCTGCCATAATTTCTTATGTGGCTCGGTGTCAAATTTATGTGTTTTTTCTTAAAACACTCCTGAAGTGCCTTACTACGTTAAAAGCGCTATATAAATACAAGCTGTTGTTATAAAGAAGTTCCTTCTGAATTTCCCTATTGGATTTATTAATGACCATCTTATATTTACGGCCTCAAGTTTTCGACTCCCCTACAAGCAGTCTACCCTATCAAACCCATTCATAATTCATAATTTTATCAGCTCACCCCTCAGCCTTCTCTTTTATCGAGAAAAGAGCCCCAGCCTGTTCAGCCTTTCTGGATAGTTAATACCTCGCAGTTCTGGTATTAGTCTTGCAAATCAATCCTGCACCTTCTCCAGCGCCTCTATATTCTTTTTATTATTATAGCAAGGGACAGAAACTGTGTGTCCAAACCATCAAGATGGCTGAACCACTGAAAGGCTCCATCAGAAGCTTACATCAAAAATAAGACAACCTATTTTGTGTGATGTGACACAGAATCCCAATGTTTCAGCACAGGAATATCGAAGTTTGCTGACAATACTAAGTTAGGTGGCACAGTGTAGTGGAGCTGGGAGCACAAAGATGAAAAGGAACATTGAGTGATTGAGTGAGTGGGCAGGACTGTGGCAGATGGAGTTCAATGTGGAAACGGGCGAGGTCATCCACTTTGGACCCAAGAAACATCGATCAGAGTATTTTCTAAATGGCGAGAAGTTGGAACTGTAGGTGAGCAGAGAGATTTAGGGTCCAAGTACAGAAATCACTAAAAGCCAGTGGGGACAGGTACAAAAGATAATTACAGGCTACTGGAATGTTGGCCTCTATCTCGAGAGAGGGGGCTGCAATACAAAGCGGGGGAAGCAATGTCAGTTTTTCTCGAAGTGATTATCTGCACCAACATTTCCTTCCGCTCATGTGCTCGGTGGACTCCGGCCTTTTTTGCGTATGCGCACTGGAACGGTCGCCATGTACAGTACGGTATATGAGGGAGCCGGAAGTGGGGCCGAACCACATTGCCAAGCCTGCAGCTGCTCCTCGAACCTGAGCCTACCACTGGGGCTTCAGGACTTTTGGCTAGAATATCGCTGTGATTACAGAGGAGGGGGGGGGCAGAGCGAGGGGGAGGGGGGGGGGGGGGGCAGAGCAAGGGGGAGGGGGGGCAGAGCAGAGCGAGGGGGAGGGGGAGGGGGGGGGGGAGGGCAGAGCGAGGGGGAGGGGGGGCAGAGCGAGGGGGATGGGGGGCAGGGCAGAGCGAGGGGGAGGGGGAGGGGGGGGAGGGCAGAGCGAGGGGGAGGGGGGGGCAGGGCAGGGCAGAGCGAGGGGGAGGGGGGGGCAGAGCGAGAACGTGATCCAGATGGTAAGACGGATCACGTTCTTCCAACCCACCCCCTTTACACCCACACCACATTCTCCCCTCCTTGCCCCTACACCTGGGTGATTGCTCAGAAAGCTCGGTGCATCTGTGACAAGTGACACTGGACCGGACAAAATCCAGAAGTCACAACACTGTCACTATTCACTTCATACCCAATAAACCCGTTAATAATCCATGACCCACACACAATGCCCCATCTAATGCTGGTGTTGGGGGCAGGGGGTGGGGGGGGGGGGGGGGGGAGAAGAGGGAGGTGATCTGCACTCCAAGGTCCCTTTGTTTCTCCACACATCTCAGTGTCCTACCATTTAATGTGTATTCCCTTGCTAGTCCTCTGCAAATACATTACCTCACACTTCTTCGATTGAATTCCATTTGCCACTGTTATGCCCACCTGACCAGTTCATTGATATCTTCCTGCAGTCTGCAGCTTTCTTCTTCATTATCAACCACACAGCCGATCTTAGTATCATCTGCAAACTTCTTATTCATCCAAGTCTAAATCATTGATATATACCACGAGGTCTTAACTCATGAGAGTGAGCCCTGTCTAATCCAAGTGAGCTCTGTTCTGTCTGGAGTCGGCAGTCAGACTGGCTCGAATTACACTTTGTAAAGAGAAACTGCTGATTGGTCCCCTTGGAGGGTAAGACACAATTAGTAATTAGGACTTTTCATCAATGGTCCCAATCAGAGCTTTAGATGGTTCAGATTAATGTGTCTATTTTTCTTTGGGTGCACAGCACATTCACAGTTTCGGGCCTGCGCAAAACTCAACATTGCAAAAGCCAGGGCTGCACAGGGGGAAACTGCAGAGCTCTGGTTAGACCCCATCTGGAGTACTGCATTTCGTTCTGGACATCACAGCGAAGGAAGGGTATATTCGCAGATTCACCAGAACGGGAGCTAAAAGCATGACATTATGAGGACAGATTCCATAGACTTGGCTTGTACTCAATGTTCCCTGTGCTTTGTTCTGCGTAGCCTGTTCTTTTAATGCACAGTCCCTTTAAATTTCCGCGCATACACAGTGTTTATAATGGAGATGCCCTTGAGTGGCCGATGCAGTACCTTTCTCAAGACTGCGCGGCCGAGCAACCTACAAGTGCTTGTATTCCCTTGAATATAGAAGATTAAGGGGTGGTCTAATTGAGGTGTTTAAGATGAGCAAAGGATTGGATAGGGGAGAGAGAGAGAGAAAAATGATTTCCTCTGGTGGGAGAGTCCAGAACTAGGGAGCATAACCTTATAATGAGACCACTGGCTGCGAAGCACTTCAGGACATCTTGAGGCTGTAAAAGGGGCTATATAAATGCAAGTTCTTCCTTTTCAATGGAAATAATCTGCCACTACGCCCCCTATCATTCTTTATAATCCTGACGACCTGCATCAGGTCACCCACCAACCTTTAACTCCAGTGGCATAGAGCCGAACTTCTCACGTCAATCTTATGAAACTGACCAACTTCCCCAGCCGACCTTGTAAATGGCTCACTCCAAGTACAACCGCCCTCCCTTCGAAAAACTCAACCTCGACCCCTCTGTCCTTGCAAACTATCGCCCCATCTCAAACATCCTGTTCCTCTCCAAAGTCCTTTAACCTGTTGTCACCTCAACTTCCCCTCAACTCCATTTCTCAACCTCGCCGCTTAGGTTTCTGAGCATGCTGCAGCACTAAAACAGCCTTAATCAAAGTCACAAATGACATCCTCTGTGGCCATGGTGCACTATCACTCCTTGCCCTTCTCAAATTCTCCGCAGTCTTTGAAAGCCAAACACCATCTTCTGTCCAATTCAGTGGAACTGCCTTCGCTCAGTTCAACTCTCTCCTATCCAATTGTAGCCAGAGTATCTCCTGCAATGGCTTCTCTTTCTGCCCCTACACGCAACTCTGGAGTCTCCTATCGATCCTTGGCCCCTACTATTCCTCATCTACAAGCTGCCCCATGATATCATCTCTTTAGATGTATGCTGACGAAATGCAGCTCTACCTCTCCTACACCTCTTTCGACCCCTCCACTGCCTGTGTTATCAGCCCGACATCCACTCCTGGACGGGCTGCAATTCTCTCCAGTTAAACACTGGGAAGACCAAAGCCACTGTCTTCATCCCCTGCCACAAGCTCCACACCCTTACTACTGATTCCACTGCTCTCCTTGCCCACTTTCAGGTTGAAGCCTGCATTCCATCGCACTGTCCCCTGTATTTGACCCCAAGTTGAACTTCTATCACAAAGACTTACACCTCGAACACGCCATAGCTGCTGAAATTCTCAAAAATGCCTTTGTCTCCGAGATTCAACTATTTCAACAGTCTCCTGGCCAGTCATTCATCCTTCTCAACTTCAGCACAGTCTTCTGCCTGTATCCCAACTCACTCACTGCCCCGTATCCCATCCGCACCCACCCACCCGATCTCACTCACTTTCCCCCCCCTCCCACCCTATCTCACAAAGTCCCTCCCCGCCACCCCACCCTATCTCACACACTCCCTCCCCTCCCACCCCACCCTATCTCACACACTCCCTCCCTTCCCACCCCACCTATCTCACACACTCCCTCCCCTCCCATCCCACCCTATCTCACAAAGTCCCTCCCCGCCACCCCCCC